>NC_064433.1:192443110-192508690 GCF_023343835.1 Lagopus muta | reverse complement strand
TCTCATTCCATATCTATTCACATCTCATTTCAGTATCCACTCACATCTCATTCCATATCCACTCACATCTCATTTCAATATCCATTCATACTTTATTCCAACATCCACTCACATCTCATTCCAACATCCATTCACATCTCATTCCATATCCACTCACATCTCATTCCAACATCCACTCACATCTCATTTCAATATCCATTCATACTTTATTCCAACATCCATTCACACTTTATTCCAACATCCATTCACACTTTATTCCAGCATCCATTCATATCTTGACTCAGTATTCGTTCACATCTTATCCCCTGCCCTTGCCCAGGTGTTGCTTTGAATGCCACCGTTTGGTTACTTGAAATCTCATGATTTCTAATTCCTTTCCTTCTCCCCCTCCACCCCCCCAGGTAAAACCCGCTCTGCCCGTTTCATGAACCAATCAGCTTCACGCCGCTCGAGGAGCAATATTCTCAGCATCAACACAACGATGCTGTCGCAAAGCGATCAGAGCCCATGCGAGCAGGAGGAGACGGGGTTTGTGAGCGGCCACAGCTCCCAGCCACGAGGAATCCCTGTGGGACAGCAGGGCTCGGCCTGTGCTCCTGCAAGGGGAAGATGCTCATTTTGGAGCTGGGCTGAGCAGTGAGGGATGCGGATGGGCGCCTGGGGGGACGCGGAGGGGGCGTGCAGCCCTTCCTTGGGACGGCTTTGGGGTTTGGGTTCGGGTTGGGGCTACGAGGGGGAAATATCTTCCCCAAAGAGTGGCCACGTGCTGCACGGCTGCCCAGGGAGTTGGGGGGGGACCCCTGGGGGTGTCCCGGAACGGCAGGGATGTGGAGCTGTGGGATGAAGGGGTTGGATTCCATCCGCTCAGCTCTGCTGCAACCTTTGTGACGCTGCGGAGCAGCTCTGCATCCCGCTGACGTTACCTATCCCAGATGATCCCAAGAAGAGGAAGACCAGCGGGTGCTCCTCGTCGTACCAGCCGTTCTCCTTCCTCCGAATAGCTGCCATAGGAACAAAAGTCGGAGGGGGGGGGGGGAGGAGAAGGCGTATAAATCAATGACACAAAAGCAAGTATAATTATCACTAAGTATACACTATGTTTTACTGCTCTCTGCCCACTCAAAGTCCTCCCTGCCATTAGTGCTACCTAATTTGATTAGCCAGCAAAGGCCCCAGAGACACCTAATGAGGTTAGCATGGATTTGGAAAGCCGCCCAGAGCAGATTTCGGATAAACTTTTCCAGGATGTGCACTCAGCGTTGCCAGGGAGACGGCGAGGAGGGGGGACAGGGGGTGAGCCGGGCTTCCAGCTCCGAGCTCAGCCAGCCTTGCTGTGAATAAAGCAGCTCTGCACCAGCCTTTTTCTTTTTTTCTTTGCTCGTTGTTGTTGATTTGTTGGTCGGTGTTTTCTTCTTGCATTACTTCTCGCGTGCATATGAAAAGAGGGAAGGCTGCGGAGCTCCGGCTTGAGGCAGGCGGTTTGTCTCCATGGGTGACGCCAAAGGTTAAGGCACCGAGGGGAAATGCCTACTTCTGTCACAACAGAACGAGGGCTTGGAGGCCCAAACATCTGCTCCCCTGCCCTAATTCCAACAGCACAGCCCTACTGCTGCACCGGTCTGCGGCGCTGGGGACGCCTCTCACCCCATCCAGGTTCCTACAAGCAGCCCAGATGTGATTTACCCCCCTCAATCTGATCAGGCACTGAATCAAAAGGCTGCTGTACAGAGGTGGAGGAGGAGGAAGGGAGCTCTAAGAGGAACAAACAGAGCACCGCCAGCAGGCAGCATGGGGCCGCGGGGTGAGAAATGGGCACCGGCTCAGAGCATCGGCCTTTTGCCTTAGTGGGCATGGCGGTGCTGGGTTGGCGGTTGGGTTACACTGCAGGTCATTTCCAGCCTTCACAGCTCTGATTCCATGACTCTTAGTGGGCACAGTGGTGCTGGGTTGGTGGTTGGAGGTCATTTCCAACCTTCACAGCTCTGATTCCATGACTTTTAGTGGGCATGGTGGTGCTGGGTTGGCAGCTGAGTTACACTGGAGTCATTTCCAGCCTTCACAGCTCTGATTCCATGACTCTTAGTGGGCACGGTGGTGCTGGGTTGGTGGTTGGAGGTCATTTCCAACCTTCACAGCTCTGATTCCATGACTTTTAGTGGGCATGGTGGTGCTGGGTTGGCAGCTGAGTTACACTGGAGTCATTTCCAGCCTTCACAGCTCTGATTCCATGACTCTTAGTGGGCATGGTGGTGCCGGGTTGGTCAATTCCAGCCTTCACAGCTCTGATTCCAGGATTCTTATTGGGATGGCGGTGCTGGGTTGGCAGTTGGAGGTGATTCCCAACCTTCACAGCTCTGATTCCACGACTCCTAGTGGGCACAGTGGTTCTGGGTTGGTCATTTCCAACCTTCACAGCTCTGATTCCATGACAATCAGTGGGCATGGTGGTGCTGGGTTGGTGGTTGGGTTACACTGCAGGTCATTTGCAGCCTTCACAGCTCTGATTCCCGGATTCTTATTGGGATGGTGGTGCTGGGTTGGCAGTTGGAGGTCATTTCCAACCTTTACAGTTCTGATTCCAGGATTCTTATTGGGCTGGTGGTTGGGTTATACTGGAGGTCATTTCCAACCTTCACAGCTCTGATTCCATGACAATTAGTGGGCATGGTGGTGCTGGGTTGGCAGCTGAGTTACACTGGAGGTCATTTCCAACCTTCACAGCTCTGATTCCACGACTCCTAGTAGGTCACGGTGGAGCCGGGTTGGCGGTTGGGTTGCACTGGAGGTGATTTCCAACCTTCATAGCTCTGATTCCAGGATTCTTAGTGGGATGGTGGTGCTGGGTTGGTGGTTGGAGGTCATTTCCAACCTTCACAGCTCTGATTCCATGACAATTAGTGGCCATGGTGGTGCTGGGTTGGCAGCTGAGTTACACTGGAGGTCATTTCCAACCTTCACAGCTCTGATTCCATGACAATTAGCAGCCATGGTGGTGTGGGGTTGGCAGCTGAGTTACACTGGAGGTCTCTTCCAACCTTTACATCTCTGATTCCACGGCTTTTAGTGGACACGGTGCTGCTGGGTTGGTCATTTGCAGCCTTCACAGCTCTGATTCCATGACAATTAGCGGGCATGGTGGTGCTGGGTTGGCAGCTGAGTTACACTTGAGATCATTTCCAACCTTCATAGCTCTGATTCCACAACTCTTAGTGGGATGGTGGTGCTGGGTTGGTGGTTGGAGGTCATTTCCAACCTTCACAGCTCTGATTTCATGACTTTTAGTGGGCATGGTGGTGCTGGGCTGGCAGCTGAGTTACACTGGAGGTCATTTCCAACCTTCACAGCTCTGATTCCACGACTCCTAGTGGGGCACGGTGGTTCTGGGTTGGTCATTTCCAGCCTTCACAGCTCTGATTCCAGGATTCTTATTGGGATGGCGGTGCTGGGTTGGCAGTTGGAGGTGATTCCCAACCTTCACAGCTCTGATTCCACGACTCCTAGTGGGGCACGGTGGTTCTGGGTTGGTCATTTCCAGCCTTCACAGCTCTGATTCCAGGATTCTTAGTGGGATGGTGGTGCTGGGTTGGTGGTTGGAGGTCATTTCCAACCTTTACAGCTCTGATTCCATGACAATTAGCAGCCATGGTGGTGCTGGGTTGGCAGCTGAGTTACACTGGAGGTCATTTCCAGCCTTCACAGCTCTGATTCCACGACTCTTAGTGGGCACGGTGGTGCTGGGCTGGCAGCTGAGTTACACTGGAAGTCTCTTCCAACCTTTACATCTCTGATTCCACGGCTTTTAGTGGACACTGTGGTGCTGGGTTGGTCAATTCCAGCCTTCACAGCTCTGATTCCATGGCATGGTGGTGCTGGGTTGGCAGCTGAGTTATACTGGATGTCATTTCCAGCCTTCACAGCTCTGATTCCACAACTCTTAGTGGGGCACAGTGGCTCTGGGTTGGTCATTTCCAACCTTCACAGCTCTGATTCCATGACAATCAGTGGGCACGGTGGTGCTGGGTTGGCGATTGGGTTACACTGCAGGTCATTTCCAACCTTCACAGCTCTGATTCCATGACTCTCAGTGGGCATGGTGGTGCTGGGCTGGCAGCTGAGTTACACTGGATGTCATTTCCAACCTTCACAGCTCTGATTCCAGGATTCTTATTGGGATGGCGGTGCTGGGTTGGCAGTTGGAGGTCATTTCCAACCTTTACAGTTCTGATTCCATGACAATTAGCAGCCATGGTGGTGCTGGGTTGGCAGCTGAGTTACACTGGAGGTCATTTCCAACCTTCACAGCTCTGATTCCACGACTCCTAGTAGGTCACGGTGGAGCCGGGTTGGCGGTTGGGTTGCACTGGAGGTGATTTCCAACCTTCATAGCTCTGATTCCAGGATTCTTAGTGGGATGGTGGTGCTGGGTTGGTGGTTGGAGGTCATTTCCAACCTTCACAGCTCTGATTCCATGACAATTAATGGGCATGGTGGTGCTGGGTTGGCAGCTGAGTTACACTGGAGGTCATTTCCAGCCTTCACAGCTCTGATTCCACGACTCTTAGTGGGCACGGTGGTGCTGGGCTGGCAGCTGAGTTACACTGGAGGTCTCTTCCAACCTTTACATCTCTGATTCCACAGCTTTTAGTGGACACTGTGGTGCTGGGTTGGTCAATTCCAGCCTTCACAGCTCTGATTCCATGGCATGGCGGTGCTGGGTTGGCAGCTGAGTTATACTGGATGTCATTTCCAGCCTTCACAGCTCTGATTCCACAACTCTTAGTGGGGCACGATGGTTCTGGGTTGGTCATTTCCAACCTTCACAGCTCTGATTCCATGACTCCTAGTGGGCACAGTGGTTCTGGGTTGGTCATTCCCAACCTTCACAGCTCTGATTCCACGACTCCTAGTGGGTCACGGTGGAGCCGGGTTGGCGGTTGGAGGTCATTTCCAACCTTCCCAGTCCTGTGGTTCTGTGATTCTACAAGTGGGCACAGTGAGGATGGCAGCTGGACTTTGTGATTTCTCATTGCATCCCATCCAACCGGGCTGACAGGGCAGGGCAGGCTGGATATCAGGCACAGCTTCTCTGCGCGCCGTTGGGCAGCGGCACAGCTGGGGGGTCAGCATCCACGGAGGTGCTCAGAGCCGCGGTGATGTGGCGCTGAGGGCTTTGGTCAGTCAGCATTTTGGGGATGGGATGGGGTTCAACTCGGGGATCTCAGAGGGGTTTTCTGACCTCAATGACTACACGGAATCACCAAGGTTGGGAAAGACCTCCATGATTTCCAAAGTCCGACCGTCCACCCATCGCCAACACTTCCCACGCGCCCTCAGCACAACACCTAAACGCTCCTTCAACACCTCCAGGGATGGTGACTCCATGCCCCTTGGGCACGGCTCACGGTGGGGTGGGATGGAGTTGGAACTTGTGATGATGCCGGAGATCTTTTCCAACCCTAACGATGCCACGATTCCATCCTATAAGAACATAACCTCAGCAACAGCATCAGCGCACAGAGCGAATCCTTGCGCAACAAAGCCACGGACAGACAGCAACAAGTCGCCTCTGCCAGCAGGAGGTGAAGAGGGAAGGCACTCAACAGCACACGAACGCCGGGAGGGCTGAGGATTGACTGGACCGCTGAGCATCTCCACGCCGAGCAGCCCTGCCTCCCGCCCGCGCTCAGCCGTCGTCGTTTCTTTAATGGATGGGGAATAACGAGGACAGCGACAATTTCTGCAGCTATTTCAGCGGAGATAATAAAGGTAATAAACTTTTGCTCGGGGGCACGGAGTGACCAGTGGCAGGGGTCAGCCTGCGCGGCGCCGAGGTGAAGCGCCGTGCTTTTTTTTCAGCAGGACATCAGGCTTTATGGATACGAGCTCAGCTCCCTCCTGATATACAGCGTGCATAACGGCTGCCACGAGGTCACTGCCTGTGATTCAGTGCCGTGTCTCGGCTGGAAGGTGCTGACTGCTGCTGCTTAGGGCGCGTTGGGGAGATGGACAGAGAGACGAGGTGTAAAAGCTTTCCTATAAGCTGCCTTAAAGTCAGCACACGGCCCAGCCCTAAGCTTTGGAAAACCTGGCCATGCACACAGAGGGCCGCTGTCCCACAGCTCTCCGCCTCCAAACTCTGCAGGGTCGGCGCTGGGAAGAGGAAGAAAGTTTAGGGACGAAGCACAGCGGTCTGAAGGATGAGGAGCTTCTGATCTTGAGAACCTGTGGGCAAAGCTCTGGAAGCCGTCAGGAACGCTCCTTCCCTTGGGGTTCTCAACCCAGCTCCTCTCCGCTGCCACCCCGTAGGTCTGTGCTGAACCTCTGCGCGAGCTCAGCTGCAGGGATGGCAGACATGGGGGGCAGGCCAGGCTTCCCCATGGAATTCAGGCCCAATGTCCACGTGAAGAGGCCAACGATGGCAGCCAGGTCTTCTTCTTCAGAGCCATTTCCAGCGCTGCCGCCGCGCTCCCACTTTATTTTGTCCATCCGTAACGGCGTAACTGTAGCGCTGCGTCTCCGAGAGGCCCTTCAGCCTGCTATTGAACTGATAAATTCACTGTATTACTTTACACAAATCAATACCCCAGCAGTTATCAGGGGTTGATGTGACCGAAATTGGTTTCAGCCAATTTGTGAGCGTAATAAATGTCCATTTATCAAATCAATTCATTCCGTGGTGCTCCTCGGACCGCCCGGCTCGCAGTGCCAGCGGCTGATGTCCCCGACCTGGGATGGGGGATGAGCCCCTTCCTGCTCCTGGCTCACCTGATGGCACGGTCCCAGTGTTCTACCTGCACTTGGACCCCTACCAGCCTTCCTTGCTACAACCCAGACTGCAAACACCAAAATAAAGCGCTTGCAGGGGATCCGACCTCGCCTGAATTACAGCTTCCCTCAGGTCAGGGCAGGGCGACATTCCTGCTTGTCCCTTTTCTTCCAGCTTTGTCACTCCAGCTGATTCCAGCACTGTGACCGCCCAGCACGATGACAATTCCTCATTTGAAGATTTAAAAGGAGATTGCCTACAAGAATCATAACCACTAAACTGAAAACATCACGGCCCTTTCCCTTCATCCCTCCTTACTCAGCTGCAGGAAGTCCTGCCACAAAGTGCTGCAATCCAAAAGGGGCTGGAAAACCAAACTGAATGGCAGAGGCACCAAAGTTGGAAAGGATCTTTAAGATCTCATCAAGTCCAACCAACCACACATCACCACCAGCCCACCAAAAATGTCCCTCAAATGTCCCACGTGGGTTTGGTGAAGGTGTCTGTGTGTCACATCACAGGTGAAATGTCCCCTATCAGCTTGGTGAAGGTGTCTGTGTGTCACATTACAGGTGAAATGTCCCCTATCAGTTTGGTGAAGGTGTCTGTGTGTCACCATACAAGGTGAAATGTCCCCTATCAGTTTGGTGAAGGTGTCTGTGTGTCACATCACAAGGTGAAATGTCCCCTATCAGCTTGGTGAAGGTGTCTGTGTGTCACATTACAGGTGAAATGTCCCCTATCAGCTTGGTGAAGGTGTCTGTGTGTCACATTACAGGTGAAATGTCCCCTATCAGCTTGGTGAAGGTGTCTGTGTGTCACATCACAAGGTGAAATGTCCCCTATCAGCTTGGTGAAGGTGTCTGTGTGTCACATCACAGGTGAAATGTCCCCTATCAGTTTGGTGAAGGTGTCTGTGTGTCACATTACAGGTGAAATGTCCCCTATCAGCTTGGTGAAGGTGTCTGTGTGTCACATCACAGGTGAAATGTCCCCTATCAGCTTGGTGAAGGTGTCTGTGTGTCACATTGCAGGTGAAATGTCCCCTATCAGCTTGGTGAAGGTGTCTGTGTGTCACATTGCAGGTGAAATGTCCCCTATCAGCTTGGTGAAGGTGTCTGTGTGTCACATCACAGGTGAAATGTCCCCTATCAGCTTGGTGAAGGTGTCTGTGTGTCACATCACAAGGTGAAATGTCCCCTATCAGCTTGGTGAAGGTGTCTGTGTGTCACATCACAGGTGAAATGTCCCCTATCAGCTTGGTGAAGGTGTCTGTGTGTCACATCACAAGGTGAAATGTCCCCTATCAGCTTGGTGAAGGTGTCTGTGTGTCACATCACAGGTGAAATGTCCCCTATCAGCTTGGTGAAGGTGTCTGTGTGTCACATCGCAGGTGAAATGTCCCCTATCAGTTTGCTGATGCTGATCCTCCATCACCTCCATCCCTGTGCTGCATGCAGTTCCCTTGCAGCCGCCCCGTTCCCCCCCAGCTTTCAGCCCCCACCTCCTCCCTTTCCGTGGGGCAGAAAGCAGAGCTGGGCTCTGTCCCATCTCCCATGGATGGCAGCAGGGTTTCCTGCCCCCCGGGATCCCTTTGGTGGCACTGGGCTGTAGCACGGTGTGCCGTGTGAGCGCCCCATGCGCACGCAGCGCTCGCAGCTCCCGTCCCCTTTTGCTGCCCTGGAGCTGCTTGGATCGCGCAGCGCGCGGCGGATTAAATCCAATTAGTCAATTAGGGAGCTGTTACAAATGAAACGCGTCGGCGGGGCCGGGGAGCCCACGGCGTGGCAGCAGAAAGCAGTGGGAACAGAGAGAAGCACGAGAGCTCGGAAGAAAGAGTCGCGTCTGGAAATTGAGCCTTCCTGAAAGAAAATGGGGGCAGGAGGGAGGAGGGGGGAGGAGAAGGTCGGAGCCTCTTCCTCTACCTTTTGGTCTGATGTCCTGAGGCTGCGGGGGGATCGAGCGCATTCCCTCTAATTCAATAAGAGAAACCTCCATAAAGGCGGCCGCTTTAATGCGCGCAAACACCACCTGTGTCAGGAGCAGGCGCTGCCCATTAATCAAAGCTTCCCAATTAGCCCGCGCCGCTGCCCCCAGGCACAGCCGCTGTCGGAGCAGAGGGTGTCTGCTGCTGCGCTTTGCAGGGCTCTGAGCCGGCCCTGCACCCCCCTTTGTGAGCATCACAGCCTGGGTTGTGGATCCGTGACAGAGCCCTGCTTGCCGTTCTGACCTCGGCCCTCCCTGCCTGCTTTGAAGCCCTGCATTCGGGTGCAGGGAGGCTGCAGGAATTGCTGGCCCGAAAAGCTGCTCTGGTTTTTCCCCCCCCCCCCCCCCCCCCCCCAGCTCCATCAGAACGTCAGCGCTCCGTCCCAGCCGCGCCGCAAGCCTGTATCCTCCAGCACAGCCACCAGAGGCCAGGCTCCCCGCTCCCTTACGACTTCATTTCTTTTTAACAGGGGAAAATACGCAATTCCAAGCACAGCGACAACGCCTGCAGAGAAAGGCGCTGCTGCACGCTGCCAGGAGGTGCGAGGGAGGCTGGGACCAACGGGAGGAGGTAGGGCAGGTATTCACCTCCTGATGCTGCTCTGCACAGAGCTGCAGCCTCCGGGCCAGGGATGCGAATTGTTGGATGCTGAGGGAGAAGAGCGGGGCGGCGCTCCTCTGCATCCACCATCATCTCTACTGATCTGACATCGCTCACACAGCCAAGGAATAAACACACATAGCAGGGCAGGGCTGAGCTGACCAATAGGAGAAGCACCTGGCTGTCTTGGTTGACCAACAGCTCACCAATGGTTGGACGATGGTTGGCCAATACTTGACCAACAGTTCACCAATGGTTGGCCAATACTTGACCAACAGCTGACCAATGGTTGGCCAATGGTTGACCAACAGTTCACCAATGGTTGGCCAATGGTTGAGCAAAAGCTGACCAATGTCTGGCCAATGGTTGACCAACAGTTCACCAATGGTTGGCCAATAGTTGACCAACAGCTGGCCAATGGTTGGCCAATGGTTGACCAACAGTTCACCAATGGTTGGCCAATGGTTGAGCAAAAGCTGACCAATGGTTGGCCAATGGTTGACCAACAGCAGACCAATGTCTGACCAATGGTTGACCAACAGCTCACCAATGGTTGGCCAATGGTTGACCAACAGTTCACCAATACTTGGCCAATGGTTGACCAACAGTTCACCAATACTTGGCCAATGGTTGACCAACAGTTGACCAATGGTTGCCAATGGTTGACCAACAGTTCACCAATGGTTGGCCAATGGTTGACCAACAGTTCACCAATGGTTGGCCAATGGTTGATCAACAGTTCACCAATGTCTGGCCAATGGTTGATCAACAGTTCACCAATGGTTGGCCAATGGCTGACCAACAGCTCACCAATGGTTGGCCAATGATTGACCAACAGTTCACCAATGGTTGACCAATACTTGACCAATGTCTGACCAATGGTTGACCAACAGCTGACCAAAGGTTGGCCAATGGTTGACCAACAGCTGACCAATGGTTGACCAAGAGCTGACTAATGGTTGACCAATGGTTGGCCAATGGCTGACCCACAGCTGACCAACAGCTGAGCAATATTTTGGACCAAGGGTCGATCAGTGGTTGATCAGTGGTTGGCTGTGAGGCAGCAGTGTGCCCTGGTGGCCATGAAGGCCAACGGTATCCTCGTTGGTCAACAGTTGACCATAGGTTGACCACAGGTTGTGCCACGAGGGCCAAGAAGGCCACCTGAGATGCACAGAGTGTGGGCAGCAGGACGGGGAGGTGCTCCTTCCCTCCGCTCTGCCCCGGGGGGGCACCATCTGAAGCACTGCACCCAGGGCTGGGCTCCCCAGCTCCAAGCAGAAAGGGAACTGCTGGGGAGAGCCTGGCGAGGGTGCAGAGATGGTGGGGGCCTGGAGCAGCTCGTGGTGGGGACAGGCCGAAGGCTGAGCAGCTGGGGGAGAGAAGGATGAGAGGGGATCCTGCAGCCTGCTCTAGGAAAGTTCCTTTAGCAGGGGGATGGACTGGGGGATCTCCAGAGGTCCCCTATGGATCTCTGGCTCCGTGCGAAGCGTAACCACATGCACTCCTATTTTCTCCATGGCACAAAGCCCCACGTGGGTGAGGAGCACAGAGAAACAGTGACAAGTTTATGTGCAAACTGCCACACAGAGCCATCAGTGAGCTGTGAGTGAGTAACGTTCCTAAGACAAACCTCACCTGCCCCCACCGTGGCTATGGCACTCTCCTGGCCGATGATGTGCTCCTTCAGCCTCTGCTCCAGGGGGAACCTGCGGCGCTCCTCCACCTCCCGGCGACGCTGCTCCTCCTGGAACTGCAAAGGGGAGAAAGGAAGGGGTTGAGCGAGGAGGGGAGCGCCTGGTTCTAAAGGGGGCCTGGTTCTAAAGGGGGCCTGGTTCTAAAGGGGCCTGGTTCTAAAAGGGGCCTGGTTCTAAACGGGGCCTGGTTCTAAAGGGGGCCTGGTTCTAAAGGGGGCCTGGTTCTAAAGGGAGCCTGGTTCTAAACGGGGCCTGGTTCTAAAGGGGGCCTGGTTCTAAAGGGGGCCTGGTTCTAAAGGGAGCCTGGTTCTAAACGGGGCCTGGTTCTAAAGGAGGCCTGGTTCTAAAGGGGGCCGTAAGAAAGAAGGGGAGGGACTGTGAGTGACACGGCGAGAGGAAATGGTTTGAGACAACAAGAGGGCAGGTTTAGAGTGGATATTAAGAAGTGTTTCTGATCAGGCTGGCGAGGCACAGGATGAATGGAGAGGGGGCTCTGAGCACCGGATGGAGCTGGGGGGGTCCCACCAGTGGACCAGACGGCTTTCAGGGCTCCCTTCCAACTCAAACGGCTGTGATCTACGGCTCTACGCAGCCCTGCAGCCTGCGCTGTGGCACGCAGGATGGCAGCGACTCCAAGGGCTGCTCCTGCAGAGCTCAGCGTTCCGCTCAGCTCACGGCTCCCCACCGCCAGCCGGGCGCAGGGAAGCCGCGACGAGCGCGAGAGAGATCCAAATAAATTAAAAATACATATGAAAACTCCCTTGTTATTCTGTCACCGGGATATGTAAATAAAATCTATGGGCCGTGCCCATTCGGTAACGGCTCTGCCAATTCATTCTGTGGCAGTGATTAAAACGAGCAATAAATTCTCAAAGACTCTCGGCGGAGCGCAGGAATTGGGGGCGGCTGCGACCCCCGGAGCGCCGCGTCCCCCCCGGTGCTGCGTTCATCACAGCTGCCTGGGCTGCCTGATGTTTTATACGCACCGACCATCATCTGCAGCAGGAATATATCTCCTTTCTCTCCCCGGTCTATTTGTTAAAGCGTAAAATCTGAGGCGTCTTCGGAGCAGGTTTGGAGCAGGTTTTGTCAGCGCTGCGCCCTGGGGACCATTTGCCCAGCAGCGATTCCTCCTCCTCCTCCTCCTCCTCCTCCTCCCATAAAGATCCAAAGGATTTTGAGCTCGGTTTCGCAGCCTCCCAGCTCTGCGGCTTCCCCCTTCCACCCGGCATAGAACACAAACGTTCCACGCTCAGCACATGGATGTGGCTCTGAGCTCCTCTCTGCCATCCTGGGGGAGCGCACATTTGGCCACCTGGCCGAATCACTTCTCAATGCAGTCCCTGCCACCTGGCCAACCATCGATCGCCCCCAACTTCCAAGTCCTCTTCACGTTTCCCAAAGGCAAACTGAAATCCCCAACCTGCAGAGCGCAGCCTGACGTGGCGCAGCGCGGCGCCGCTCGTGCTCTCGTTCCCAGGGCAGCAGGGAGCATTCCCAGCCCCAAGCTGGGGGGCAAAGCGGGGCTCCCCACCCCCTGATGGAGAACGGCAGCTCCTACCTCAGCCGGGTCCCCAGGGATCTCCGATCCCGTGCGGAAGAAGCGCCGCGCTGCGAAGCTCAGCTCACCTTTGCCTCCGATGCCTTCAGGAGGTTCATCACCTCCCCCTCGCGGGCGTAATCCAGCGGCGTGTGGCCCATCTCGTTCTTCTGCAGGGGGTTGGCACCTGTTGGCAGCGAGAAAGGGAGGAGGTCAGGGAGCCCTGGGGCAGGGGGCGCACAGTGCGTCTCCTGTGTGCATCTCCTGTTCCGACGTCCGCTGTGAGCACGCAGGGACAATCCCAGGGGCTGCAGGGGAAAACCACTCTCTTCTCTGGGATTACATTGGGAATGAAGAACCAGTCGAGCCCAGAGATTGAACTGCTGTGGGGAGCTGCGAGGGGGTCGGCAGAGAGCTGAACCTGCGTGGTGAGAACCAACTGGTCCCAGTTCTGTGCTGGGAAGCAGCGGAGTGGGTGCAAAGAGCTGGGCAGGCCAAGGTCAGGAGGCAGAGGTGTGGGGAAATAGGGGAAACACGAGTGTGGCACAAGGGGAATAAGAAGGACACCAGTATGGCACCAAGGGAATAGGAGGGACAGAAGTATGGCACCTGGGAAGAAGAGGGACACCAGTATGGCACCAAGGGAATGGGAAAGAGAGCAATATGCACCTGGGAATAGGAGGGACACAAATATGGCACCTGGGAATAGGAGGGACACAAGTATGGCACCAAGGGAAGAGGAGGGACACAAATATGGCACTAAGGGAACAGGAGAGACACAAATATGGCACCAAGGGAAGAGGAGGGACACAAATATGGCACCAAGGGAATGAGAGGGACGCAAATATGGCACCTGGGAATAGGAGGGATGCAAATATGGCACCAAGGGAAGAGGAGGGACACAAATATGGCACCATGGGAATAGGAGGGACACAAGTATGACACCAAGGGAAGAGGAGGGACACAAATATGGCACCATGGGAATGGGAAAGAGAGCAATACGGCACCATGGGATGCCCAGGTGATGCAGCCCTGGCTCCTGGGAATGAGCCACATCTGAGGGCACAGCAGCCACGTGGGCTGGGTGAGCTGGGAGCAGGGAGCTGAGCGCTGCTGAGCCTCGGCACTGGGGACCCACATCTGCCAACAGAGTGCAAAATGCCCTCCCCAAACATCCGGCACCGAGTGATTTCCAGCTCCAGCCTTGTCGCGGCGGATGAGGGAGCCGAAAGGGATTGGGATGCAGCACGGGGCCGGCGCTCGATGCCCTGCAGGGGGGAGGCAGCGAGGAGGGGGCTCTGTAGGGTCGGGGATGCCATGGGGTCAGGGATGCCATAGGATCAGGGATGCCATGGGGTCGGGGATGCCATAGGATCAGGGATGCCATAGGATCAGGGATGCCATGGGGTCGGGGATGCCATGGGGTCGGGGATGCCATGGGGTCGGGGATGCCATAGGATCAGGGATGCCATAGGGTCGGGGATGCCATAGGATCAGGGATGCCATAGGATCAGGGATGCCATAGGATCAGGGATGCCATAGGATCAGGGATGCCATGGGGTCGGGGATGCCATAGGATCAGGGATGCCATAGGGTCGGGGATGCCATAGGGTTGGGGATGCCATAGGATCAGGGATGCCATAGGATCAGGGATGCCATAGGATCAGGGATGCCATGGGGTCGGGGATGCCATAGGATCAGGGATGCCATAGGGTCGGGGATGCCATAGGGTCGGGGATGCCATGGGGTCGGGGATGCCATAGGATCAGGGATGCCATAGGATCAGGGATGCCATGGGGTCGGGGATGCCATGGGATCAGGGATGCCATAGGGTGGGGGATGCCATAGGATCAGGGATGCCATAGGATCAGGGATGCCATAGGGTCAGGGATGCCATGGGGTCGGGGATGCCATGGGGTCGGGGATGCCATAGGATCAGGGATGCCATAGGGTTGGGGATGCCATGGGGTCGGGGATGCCATGGGATCAGGGATGCCATAGGGTGGGGGATGCCATAGGATCAGGGATGCCATAGGATCAGGGATGCCATAGGGTTGGGGATGCCATAGGATCAGGGATGCCATGGGATCGGGGATGCCATAGGGTCAGGGATGCCATAGGATCAGGGATGCCATAGGATCAGGGATGCCATAGGGTCGGGGATGCCATAGGATCAGGGATGCCATGGGATCGGGGATGCCATAGGGTCGGGGATGCCATGGGGTCAGGGATGCCATAGGATCAGGGATGCCATAGGATCAGGGATGCCATAGGGTTGGGGATGCCATAGGATCAGGGATGCCATGGGATCGGGGATGCCATAGGGTCGGGGATGCCATGGGGTCAGGGATGCCATAGGATCAGGGATGCCATGGGATCGGGGATGCCATAGGGTCAGGGATGCCATAGGGTTGGGGATGCCATCGGGTCGGGGATGCCATGGGGTTGGGGATGCCATAGGATCAGGGATGCCATAGGGTCAGGGATGCCATACGATCAGGGATGCCATAGGGTTGGGGATGCCATGGGGTCGGGGATGCCATGGGATCAGGGATGCCATAGGGTGGGGGATGCCATAGGATCAGGGATGCCATAGGATCAGGGATGCCATAGGGTTGGGGATGCCATAGGATCAGGGATGCCATGGGATCGGGGATGCCATAGGGTCAGGGATGCCATAGGATCAGGGATGCCATAGGATCAGGGATGCCATAGGGTCGGGGATGCCATAGGATCAGGGATGCCATGGGATCGGGGATGCCATAGGGTCGGGGATGCCATGGGGTCAGGGATGCCATAGGATCAGGGATGCCATAGGATCAGGGATGCCATAGGGTTGGGGATGCCATAGGATCAGGGATGCCATGGGATCGGGGATGCCATAGGGTCGGGGATGCCATGGGGTCAGGGATGCCATAGGATCAGGGATGCCATGGGATCGGGGATGCCATAGGGTCAGGGATGCCATAGGGTTGGGGATGCCATCGGGTCGGGGATGCCATAGGATCAGGGATGCCATAGGGTCGGGGATGCCATAGGATCAGGGATGCCATGGGATCGGGGATGCCATAGGGTCGGGGATGCCATGGGGTCAGGGATGCCATAGGATCAGGGATGCCATGGGATCGGGGATGCCATAGGGTCAGGGATGCCATAGGGTTGGGGATGCCATCGGGTCGGGGATGCCATGGGGTTGGGGATGCCATAGGATCAGGGATGCCATAGGGTCGGGGATGCCATAGGATCAGGGATGCCATAGGGTTGGGGATGCCATGGGGTCGGGGATGCCATGGGATCAGGGATGCCATAGGGTGGGGGATGCCATAGGATCAGGGATGCCATAGGATCAGGGATGCCATAGGGTTGGGGATGCCATAGGATCAGGGATGCCATGGGATCGGGGATGCCATAGGGTCAGGGATGCCATAGGATCAGGGATGCCATAGGATCAGGGATGCCATAGGGTCGGGGATGCCATAGGATCAGGGATGCCATGGGATCGGGGATGCCATAGGGTCGGGGATGCCATGGGGTCAGGGATGCCATAGGATCAGGGATGCCATAGGATCAGGGATGCCATAGGGTTGGGGATGCCATAGGATCAGGGATGCCATGGGATCGGGGATGCCATAGGGTCGGGGATGCCATGGGGTCAGGGATGCCATAGGATCAGGGATGCCATGGGATCGGGGATGCCATAGGGTCAGGGATGCCATAGGGTTGGGGATGCCATCGGGTCGGGGATGCCATGGGGTTGGGGATGCCATAGGATCAGGGATGCCATAGGGTCAGGGATGCCATACGATCAGGGATGCCATGGGGTCAGGGATGCCATGGGATCAGGGATGCCATAGGGTCAGGGATGCCATGGGATCGGGGATGCCATAGGATCAGGGATGCCATAGGATCAGGGATGCCATGGGGTTGGGGATGCCATGGGGTCGGGGATGCCATAGGGTCGGGGATGCCATGGGGTTGGGGATGCCATAGGGTTAGGGATGCCATGGGGTTGGGGATGCCATGGGATCAGGGATGCCATAGGGTCAGGGATGCCATGGGATCGGGGATGCCATAGGATCAGGGATGCCATAGGATCAGGGATGCCATGGGGTTGGGGATGCCATGGGGTCGGGGATGCCATAGGGTCGGGGATGCCATAGGGTCGGGGATGCCATGGGGTTGGGGATGCCATAGGGTTGGGGATGCCATGGGGTTGGGGATGCCATAGGGTCGGGTATGCCATAGGATCAGGGATGCCATGGGGTCAGGGATGCCATGGGGTCGGGGATGCCATAGGGTCGGGGATGCCATAGGGTTGGGGATGCCATGGGGTCGGGGATGCCATAGGATCAGGGATGCCATGGGATCAGGGATGCCATAGGATCAGGGATGCCATGGGGTCGGGGATGCCATGGGGTTGGGGATGCCATGGGATCAGGGATGCCATAGGATCAGGGATGCCATGGGGTTGGGGATGCCATCCTTGGGGCTTTCCCTTCCCGACGGCCGAGGGTCGTTCCTCCACCCCCTGGCCCTATCAATAACAGCCATCCATCCCATATCAGCCTAATCCCCCCCATTAACGGCTTTGACGACTTGACTAATTGCTGCAATAATTGATAGAACCCGCCTCGTCCCCACCGCTCGATCCCCACCTCCAGCACGGCCGCCATAAATAACGCTGTCACCCCCCTTCCTCCCCCCCCGCTAACGGCGCAGCACCGCAGCCGGCCGCCTGACCTCGCCGCCCCGCCACCACCCACACCGCCATAATGGGAGGCCATTCGTCACCTCGTGCCGCTGTCACGGCGCCCACACCTGGGCAGCACCTCGGGCTGTGCTCCCCGCCCCTCCTGGCCGCGTGAGGAGGCCCCAGCTTATCATATTTGATGAATGGCGCCTCACCGCCAGCGCCCGCGCGCCACGCAGGAGCAGCTGCGGAAGGTCACTCATTGGGGAAATATGTTTGTGCCGGTGGTATCGAAAAAAGTTTAGCGGAGTGACAGGCCTCAATTTTTCAAATTTTATTAACTCCATCCCCGTAACCATTTGTCTTGAATTCCTTCAGATTAGGGAGAAGTGTCAATAGAGCGCGGGATGCGGCGCCGGGAGCCGCCTTCGCCGTGCCGGGGGGTGGCGGGGAGCAGCAGAGCGCCTGGCAGCAGCTGGCAGCGGCTGGACCCGTGTCCTCACCCCTTGTCCTGCATCCTTATCCTTGGCCTCCGTCCTTGTGCCCTGTCCTCCATCCTTACACCTTGTCCTCCATCCTCACTCCTTGTCCTCCATCCTTATTCCCTGTCCTTCATCCTTGTTCTCTGTCCTCCATCCTTATTTCTTGTCCTCCATCCTTTCTGTCTTCCATCCTTGTTCCCTGTCCTCCATCCTTGTGCCCTGTCCTCCATCCGTACACCTTGTCCTCCACCTTTATTCCCTGTCCTTCATCCTCATTCTTTGTCCTCCATCCTTACTCCATGTCCTCCATCCTTGTGCCCTGTCCTCCACCCGTACACCTTGTCCTCCATCCGTATTCCTTGCCCTCCACCTTTATTCCCTGTCCTTCATCCTTGTTCTCTGTCCTCCATCCTTTCCTTGTCCTCCATCCTTATTTCTTGTTCTCCATCCTTATTCCCTGTCTTCCATCCTTGTGCCATATCCTCCATCCTCACTCCTTGTCCTCCATCCTCACTCCATGTCCTCCATCCTTATTCCTTGCCCTCCGTCCTTATTCCTTGACCTCCATCCTTGCTCCTTGTCCTCCATTCTTATGCACTGTCCTCCATCCTTGACCTCCATCCTTACTCTCTGTCCTCCATTCTTATTTCTTGTCCTCTGTCCATGTCCTCCATCTTTCTCCTCCATCCTCGCTCCTTGTCTTCCATCCTTATCCTTCTCCTCCATCCTTATCCTTCTCCTCCATCCTTATTCCTCATCCTCCATCTTTATACCTTGTCCTCCATCTTTACTCCCTGTCCTCCATCCTTATTCCCTGTACTCTAACCTTACTCCTTGTCCTCCATCCACGTCCTCCATCCTTATTCTCTGCCCTCCATCCTTATTTCTTGTCATCCATCCTTATTCTCTGTCCTCCATCTTTGTGCCATGTCCTCCATCCTTGCTCCTCATCCTCCATCCTCACTTCATATCCTCCATCCTTACTCCATGTCCTCCATCCTTATTTCTTGTACTCCATCCTTACTCCCTGTCCTCCTTTCTTATACCTTGTCCTCCATCCTTACTCCTTGTCCTCCATCCCTATCCTCCATCCTTCCTCTGTCCTCCATCCTTATTGCTTGTCCTCCATCCCTGTCCTCCATCCTTACTCCTTGTCCTCCATCCATGTCCTCCATCCTTGCTCCGTCCTCCATCCCTACTCCTTGTCCTCCATCCTTACTCCTTGTCCTCCATCCTTGCTCCCTGCCCTCCATCCCTACTCCCTGTCCTCCATCCCTGTCCTCCATCCCTACTCCTTGTCCTCCCCCCTTGCCCCAGAGAGGCAGAATGGACCTCACTTCACCAGCAACCCACAGGGGCACCCAGAGAGCTACGTCCCTTCAAAGACTGGATGCACAGAAGCCTGGGAGAACCTCTGGGAGCGGGACGAGGAAATGTTCACCACCCTGATGTCCTCCTCTGTCCCCACACTGAAGTGACTGGGCAAATCTTCTGCGCAGAAGTCAGCACAGCGTCAGCCTGGCGCACACAGAACGCCATTCCCACCAGCAAAAAGCCACCTCCAGTCTCCCAGAGCTCTCCTCAATTCACAGCAACTTCAAAACTCATTTTACTGCGGGCTCCTCAAGGTCTCCTGGGTCCCTCCAGGTCATCCCAGCCCCTTCCTGGGTCCCCCCCAGCCCAGCAGCGCAGAGCCAACGATGCTGGAGCCTGGATGAAACCCTTTCGACTCACTTTTCTGGTGAAGCAAACTGAATCCTAGCAAGGGGGCACTGGAAACGGCAGGTCCCATCGGTCTGCAGGGGGTCCCACCTCCCCATGGCTGTGTTCCATCCCCATAGAGGCAGGGTGAGCTGTGGGGAGCAGCCCACGGCGCCCGCTGGGATCGCAGAGTGCCAACAGCCGTCAGCTCTGACAAGGAGTGACAACTCTGATTGCTGCACACGGCCGGTTACGGTAATAAGAAAGGACTCCTGTCCTCCTGAGCCTCCCGTGATTGAATTAGCATGATCACCCTTTTTTCCAGTAACGTAGGCCTGTTTGTTTGGTTTCTTTTTAATCAATAAGACGTTTGCAGGAGGTTTGGATCGTGCCGTGTTAATATGAGCCTGTGAGCCTGACCCCCCTCCTCACACCTCCATCTGTGTCAGTGGGCGCCGTTCTGCTCACTGGATGTGGATGCTGAGCTCTGCTGAGGATCTGCCCCTGATCCCAGCCCAAAGGAATGTGAGCAACGCTCCCCAGAGGAGCAGCAAGGGAAAAAGAACGGTGCCTTCCAGGTCAAGTTTGGGCATTGGACCAGACAGGGGTTGGAGATCGATGATCCTGGAGGTCCTTTCCAACCTGAGCCATTCTATGACCTTGGAAGGTGCCTTCCAACCCAAATGATGGAATGCATGGATGGGAATCCACGAGGCACAGCAGGGATCCAGCAGGGTGAATTGGGCAGGGTGAATTGGGCAGGGTGAATTGGGCAGGGTGAATCCAGCAGGGTGAATCCAGCAGGGTGAATCTGGCAGGGTGAATCCAGGAGGGTGAATCCAGCAGGGTGAATCCAGCAGGGCGAATCCAGCAGGGTGAATCCAGCAGGGTGAATCCAGGAGGGTGAATTGGGCAGGGTGAATTGGGCAGGGTGAATTGGGCAGGGTGAATCCAGCAGGGCGAATCCAGCAGGGCGAATCCAGCAGGGTGAATCCAGGAGGGTGAATTGGGCAGGGTGAATTGGGCAGGGTGAATTGGGCAGGGTGAATCGGGCAGGGCGAATCCAGCAGGGCGAATCCAGCAGGGTGAATCCAGCAGGGTGAATCCAGCAGGGTGAATCCAGCAGGGTGAACCCAGCAAGGTGCCTCCTGCTCCCAGCGATGGCGACTGAACAGCCCAAAGCAACGCCGTGGGGGAGAACCAGAAGTGATGGGGTGCTAAAGATGTCCACAACAGCCAAGTTGGAAAGTAAAGAGCAGGAATTTGTAGGATGCAGGCCAACGCTGAAGAGCGAGGCTCAGCTACAGCTTCTACCAACGCCGGTCGGTGAGGTTGTATGGGACACAACATATGGGACACGGTCAGCACATGTGGTGGGGCTGGGCTGGTAGCTGGACTTGGGGATCCTGGAGGTCATTTCCAACCACGATGGTTCCACGGTTCAGTCAATGCACAACAGGGGTCGGCAGGTGAGCTCCATTTTGCTGCCTGAGAGACTACGGATGTAGGGGAGGGCTGCACCAGGCAACCAGAATCAGTGACCTGGGAGGTCCTTGTCCTCCATCCTTGTCCTCCATCCTTGTCCTCCATCCTTACTCCTTGTCTTCCATCCTTGTCCTCCATCCCTGTCTTCCATCTTTGCTTCCTGTCCTCCATCCTTACTCCTTGTCCTCCATTCTTGCTCTGTCCTCCATCCTTACTCCTTTTCCTCCATCCCTGTCCTCCATCTTTGCTTCCTGTCCTCCATCCCTGTCCTCCATCTTTGCTTCCTGTCCTCCATCCTTACTCCATGTCCTCCATCCCTGTCCTCCAACCTTACTCCATGTCCTCCATCCCTGTCCTCCAACCTTACTCCTTGTCCTCCGTCCATGTCCTCCATCCTTACTCCTTGTCCTCCATCCCTGTCCTCCATCCTTGCTTCCTGTCCTCCATCCTTGCTTCCTGCCCTCCATCCTTACTCCTTGTCCTCCATCCCTGCCCTCCATCCCTCTCCTCCATCCTTACTCCCTGTCCTCCATCCCTGTCCTCCATCCTCGCTCTGTCCTCCATCCAACGCAGCTCTTTTAGGTCTCCTCCTCCATCATTCCACGACTCCACGACTCGAGATCTCCTTTCTTAGGTGCCTTAGAGGACAGTGCTGGTGCCCAGGAAACCCTCTGTCCTTCTCGATCCCTCACAGAACAAGCTGGCCAACCTGCCCCCTCCCACCTGATGCCATTGGGATGGAGGCGGCTGCCCACCTCCCACCTCCAGCACGACGGCAAGGGAAACCAAACCGAACCAAAGAACCCCCACCTTTCCCTCTCTCCACGTGTGCAGAGCTATTGAACTCACAGCCAGCACGATGTCACCGTGCCCAGAAATACCCAGAGAGGGATTTGGGTATTTGCTCCCCTGCCCTACAGGGAATCCATCCTTAAGCACTCGGCCACCGCCAGAGCTGCGCTCCACTTATTGCTCTCGCCACGTTAAGCTGCAGCGCTGCGAGATGATTGGTTTTTCAATCCCAGTCTCCCAGGATTTTAATTACTGGTCTGGCACGGCCGGGAGTGGAGCCTGCTGTGGTCGGACGGAGGGGTCGATACGCCGTCCCGGAACATATTGAGCCACGCTGCTCGCAGACTCTATTGCGCTATTTAATCATTTTTTTGTGCAAAATTTACAGCGCGGCAGAAGGGATCAATACTGAATTTATCACATTCCCTTGTAAATATGAGCACGGAAAGGGGAAAAGTGTCTCAGGCTCTCCTGCCCAACAGCTGGCCGGGGGTGGGTGGGTGCTGACTGCAGCTGCAGCACGGCGCCGGGGGGGGGTGGGGGGACGCAGGGGGCCACCCAGTGCTGTTCCTGCATCCATGGGGTGAGGACAGGCCTGGCGTGGGGCTGTGCTCACACCAGCTCAAAGCCAACGGGTCCTCGGCTCCAGCTGGGACAAGGCAGAAGCAGAGCAGCTCGCAGCTCTCCTTTCCCCTGGCTGAGCTGTGGGCAGCAGGTGGAAGCGCTCAGAGCAGCGGCCCAGGAGGAAGGAAGGCAGCGCTCCGCTCACCGCAACTTTTGCTCAGTGGAAGAGCGTTTTGCTAAGGGAGGTGACCTCAGAGCCTTCACCAGAACAAAAAGCAGCACAGGGGTAATGGAGGGGGGGGGAGGTGCCCCTGGCAGGGCTCAGCTCCATCCCTGCTTCCCCAAATCACCGAGGTGACGGTGGAGCATCAGCATGGAGGACTGAGATCAGGAAGGGTGCTGAGCTTCACCCGCCTGCAGAAAGCAGGCCTTGGAAGAGGGGCTTTCGTGCAGCGCATCGAAACGGCGCCCTCAGAGAAGCGAGGGGCTTCCGTGTCTGGCTGGAGGCCCCCTCCTCTCCCCCCCCTCCTCCCCTCCCAGCAAACAAAAAGCCCCCGGATCGATCGCGCTGGTGCACAGCAGCTCACACCCACTCCTTCACATGCAGGAGGACATTGATGGTGTCAGCTCAGGTCGGGAGGCTGTGAAATGTCACCAGCGAGGACAGCGGGATGCCTCGCGCTCTGCTGGGCACGCACATGCTGACCACTGGGGGAGGAGGTGCAGAGGGGTCAGCGAGTCACTGAATGGGGCACAAAGGGGCAGGGGGCTTCCCCTATAGAGGCACGGCAGGGGCTGCTGGGGATGGGGGGGGGGGGGGGAGTTGGCAGTTAATGGCTTTGGCCCTGAGGGCATCGGGCTAGGAAGTGCTGGGGAGAGTAAATGGACGCTTGGTTAAAATACAGGCAGGTGTGGGGGGCGAGGGGGACTGATCTGTGTCCAGCAGGCAGGAAACGTCCTGCTAGGGAGGAGGAGGGGGGGAGGCACCCCATTGAGGAGCTGTGGGACGCCCCAAAAAGGGGAGGGAAGGGCTGGAGCAGCGCCGCCAGCTGGGAGGATCCACTGCATGGAATCACGGGTTGGGTTGGAGGGGCCCCAGGGAAGAGGGAGACGTGTTGGATCGAGCAAGAAAACCATCGCAGGATCACGTAATGGTTTTTGAGCTGGAAGGGATCGCGGAAGGCCGCCTGCTCCAGCTCCAGCCCCGATCTCCCCTCTTCTACTTTGAAACCATTTCCCCACGTCCCATCGCAACAGAGAATCGAAAATTGCCATCCTAAGAACTTTGCACGTCATCCCTTTGGTGCTCGCACAAACACAGCCCTGCAGGCGCTGCGGCAGCCGCACAGTTTGCTGCGTTCTTGTTCTGGAGCTCTGAGGTCAGGCGTTGCCGCAAACAGGGCTCCCATTCAGAGAGCGACAGCAGCTCCAGCACGCAGCCCAGGCACCGAGGCAGCCGTGCAAAACCAGCCCTGTGCACCGTAGTGATGATGGCACTGGGGTGGGCAGCACCGCCCGGCTCTGGTTCTGCACGGCGGTGTGACGGAGAAGCACGTCATCGTGGGGAAGGAGTGGTGGCAGGGTAAACGTGAGACCCGTTGGCATGGCAGCACATCTCTGCTCTGTTAGCTGAGCATCTCCTTCCCCTCTGCTAAAGGAGCGGGGCTGCGTATGAACCCAATTAAGGAGTGTTTATGTCGGAGAACCAGGAGCTCAGGCTCCCAACTCAAAGCGTTCTGTGATGGCGCAGACAGAGATGGCGCGGAACGGAGACCGAGAGCTGAAAGCAAGCAGCAAATCGCGCCTCCTCCTCGAGATGGGCCAGCATGCCTCGCACTGCGCCCCCCAAGTGTGGGTCAGAGCCGCAGGCCGTGCCACCCACCTGCCTCCAGCAGCATCCTGACGCTCAGGTAGTCGTCGGCCAGCACGGCGTAGTGCAGGGCTGTGCAGCCACGGAAGCTGGCACGGACGTTCAGGCGGTTGTTGAACTCATCCTCGCGGGTCACGAGGACTGCAAGGAAGAAAAGACATGGGTCAGAGAGCTGAGGGGCACAAGCTTCCATCTCCAGGCTGCCCCCCGTTCTTTGGGGCCCGCGGTTGCTGCCCCGTGGGCTCTGCGTGCTGCCGGGATGGGAATCATTCACAGTAACGCGTTTTACAGCTCGCTGGAAAGCCTGGAAGTCCCAAAGCAAATGCAATTACCCCGAGCCTGGCAGGTTTTGTGAAACCAGACCGAGAAACTGCAAGGCTGCTCTGAACAGAAACCGGTGCTTTCTGAAGCTGATTAATTAGATTCGTTTCCTGCCCTTGAGCCCCACTGAATGCCAATGTGCACCGATGCCTGTGTGCAGCTCCCACCCGTCCCCAGGCCCAGCCTGAGGCTGCATGTCACCCCGTGTGCAGGGTTGGGGATGCTCTGCATCAGGTGGCAGGCTGGGAAACCTCCTGAGATGTTTGCTGTCCTGTAACCATCGGAAATCAACAGCAGCAACAGCATCTGTCTGTAGCTGACAGCGCAAAGAGGTCGTTTCCAACCTCAGCGACTCCACGAGCGGCACGGCGGGGATGGGGGGCAGTTGGACTTGGTGATTTCAGAGGTCGTTTCCAGCTTTAGTGACCCTCTGACTCTATAAGCAAACACAGTTTGGATGGGTTGGCCATCAGACTTGACAATCTCAGGGGTCTTTTCAGGACTTTGTGGCCTCAGAGCTCATTTCCAACCTTGATGATTCTATAGAACCATAGACTGGGTGGGGATGGATGGCTGGCGGTTCTGCTCGATGCTCTCAGAGGTTGTTTCCAATCTTAACGACCCTTGGATTCTGTGTGAGCACAGTGGGGACGGCTGGGCCGTTGGATTTGATGACCTTTGAGATCTGGTCCAGAGCTGACATTCTTAGATGTCATTTTCAACCTCAGGGCCCTATGAATGGACGTGGTGGGGATGGGCTGGGGGTTGGACTGGACCATCTTAGAGGCCTTTCCCAAGCTCAGTGACTTTGATTCTATGAATGGACACGATGGGGATTGGCTGACCATTGGACCTGATGGTTTTAGGGGTCGTTTCCAAGCTTAACGACTCCCTAATTCTATTGGTAGACACCGTGGGGATGGGTTGGCCATTGGACTTGACAATCTTAGGGATCATTTCCAAACTTGACCATCTTAGAGGTCATTTCCAACCTCAGTGACTTTGATTCTACAAATGGACACGATGGGGATTGGCTGACTGTTGGACCTGATGGTTTTAGGGGTTGTTTACAAGCTTAACGACTCCCTAATTCTATTGGCAGACGCCGTGGCGATGGGTCGGCCATTGGACTTGGCAATCTTAGGGATGGTTTCCAAACTTGACCATCTTAGAGGTCATTTCCAACCTTGGCGACTCTACGAGCAGCCATGGTGAGGATCAGTTGGCAGCCAGACCTGGTGCTCTTAGAGGTCACTGCCAGCCTTAACAAGGCTTTGATGCTACGAACAAAGGTGCTGAGCACGGCTGGCGGTGGGACGAGATGAGCTTAGAGATCTTTCCCAACCTTGGCGACTCTAGGAGCAGACGTGGTGAGGATGAGCCGGCGGTTGGACCTGGAGATCTCAGAAGTCATTCCCAACCTTAATGAGCCTTTGACTCCACGGGTGGACGAGGTGGGGATGGCTCGGCCATGGGATTTGACAATCTTGGAGATCTCTTCTGGACTTGATGATCTCAGGTCATTTCCAACCTTAACGACTCTCTGATTCTATAAGCAAACATGGTATGGATGGTTGGTGGTTGGACTTGACCATCTTAGAGGCCTTTCCCAATCTCAGTGACTTTGATTCCACAAATGGACACGATGGGGATTGGCTGACTGTTGGACCTGATGGTTTTAGGGGTCGTTTCCAAGCTTAATGACTCCCTAATTCTATCAGCAGACACCGTGGGGATGCGTTGGCCATTGGACTTGACAATCTTAGCGATCTCTTCTGGACTTGATGATCTCAGAGGTCATTTCCAACCTTAACGACTCTCTGATTCTATCAGCAAACACGGTACGGATGGTTGGCGGTTGGACTTGATGGCTGGCTGGTCGGGCTCTATTTTAGAGGTCTTTTCCAACCTTGTGGTTGCAGGGAATGGCAATGCCAGCTGCTGGCGCTGCCAGGGACTGCAGCTCTGGGGAGACGGAGCATCAGGAAGGCCAGCGGGTGCAAACTGATGCTCTGCACTGCGGCTCCCCCCGAAGAACTGAGAAGACCTGAGAAGCCGAGCCCAGAGAACGCTGCTGCGCGTAGCTGACGCCGCTCCAGCCCAACATCTCCGCTAACGAACCTGCAGCAGATCAATTAACGCCCCGGCTCCTTCCCTTCCCTTCACTCCGAGAGAACCGGGTTGAGGACGTGTCCACTTATTTATTTGTCGTCATTTCCTACCCGGGGAGGAGCAGGATAATGAACTGCGTGCGTCAGGGAAGATGAATCTGAGATACTAGGGAGCAGCGCAGTAAAGAGATTAAAGCGTTATTATGGTTGGGTTTTTTTTCCCCCACGGTCCGTCGTGACAGCTCGGCCGTCATCCGTAAAGAATGTCTCCGAGAGAGATAATCATCGGAAACTCAATAAAGCGTCAGGGGAAGCCTGCTGTGCCATCCATCACCGGGTGCCTGGAAATTTTCAGCCCTCCGTCTCCCCTTCCTGCCATCCATATAAATGTCTGTAATATATTTGGAGCGGCACCCCCTCTCGATTTCGATGCTTTTATGAAAAAATATCGATAGGCGAAATATGTAAATGGGCGAAAAAAATAAATAAATACATAAAAAGGGGGGGGGGGGGGGGGGAAGAAACCCCCACAAAGGCAGTTTCTCTCTCTCTTTCTCTCCCCTTCTGTTTTTTAAAATGCAACTGAATTTATTCTTTTTAATAAAACACGTCAAGCAAAGAATTAATGCAACTTCTCACGGCGCCGGCCTTATCTCCTCCGCACCCCAAAACTATATAACATCACAGAGGGATGAACGCAGACAAAAACAATTAACTTTATTGGTTGATGCACTTTGCCTTAAATAAAGTCTCCCCGCATGCATTATGGATCGCCGTTCCACGGCTTGTTTTTTAATGCTGTTTCATGCATTTTGCATCCCTCGCTCTGCTCTATGGGCGGCCCCACCTCCGGCACGCAGCAGGTCTGCAGGCCACGGCCAACCTCATCTCCTTCTACGGCTGGGTGAGCAGGCTGGTAGGTGAGGGAAAGGCTGCTGATGGATGCACCCAGACTGCAGCACAGCCTTTGGCACGGTCAGTCACTGCATCCTGCTGCAGAAACTGGCTGCCCGTGGCCTGGGCAGTTTTACCCTCTGTTGGATGAGGAGCTGAATGAGGGCCGCGCTCAATGGCGGTGAATGGGGGGAAGCCCAGCTGTGCCCCATTTCCAGCGGGGTCCCCCTGGGGCCCATCGTGTTTCGTGTCTTCATGGATGGCTCCGATGAAGGCATGGAGGGCATTGAGTGTGCAGTGACAGCGAGCTGGGAGCTGGGCTGGATCTGCGGGAGGGCAGGGAGGCCCTGCACAGGGATCTGGATCAGCGATGGCTGGGCCGAGGGGAGCGGGATGAGGAGCAACAAGGCCGAGTGCCGGCTGCTGCGTTGGGGCACAGCAACCCCATGCAGCGCTGCAGGCTGGGGGATGAGCGGCTGTGAGTGTGAAGAGGAAAGGGAGCTGGGGGTGTTGGTTGGTGCTGGGCTGAACAGGAGCCAGCAGTGTGCCCAGGTGGGCAAGAGGGCCAGCGGCATCCTGGGCTGCATGAGGAATGGCCAGCAGAGCAGGGAGGTGAGCATCCCCTGCACTCAGCTCTGCCGAGGCCGCACCTCGAGGGCTGGGTTCAGTTTTGGGCTCCTCACTGCAGGAAAGATGTTGAGGCCCTGCAGCGTGCAGAGAAGGGCAGCGAAATGGGGAGGGGTGTGGAGCACAGGGCTGCTGAGGAGCTGAGGGAGCTGGGAGTGTGGAGGGTGAGAAGAGGAGCTCAGGGGAGACCTGACTGCACTCTGCAACTGATGGAGGGAGGCTGTGGTGCAAAAGGGCCTGGCCTCTTCTCCCAGGCAAATAGCAGCACACAGGTAATGGCTGCAAGTTGTACCAGCGGAGGTTTAGGTTGGACATGAGGCAGAACTGTTTCTCTCAGTGCTCAGGCACTGCAATGGCTGCCCAGGGAGGTGGGGGAGTCGCCATCCCTGGCAGCGTTCAGGAGGCGCCTGGATGAGGAGCTGTGAGATGTGGTTCAGTGCTGGTGGCACTGATAGCAATGGGAGGGGAGTTGGACTGGATGATCTTGCAGGTCGTTTCCAACCTTGTGATTCTGTGATTCTGTGAGGGATGGGGGCAGAGATCGCCACCCTCGTCACAACCAACTTTCTCCAGCTTCCATCACCCCTCTTTCACGGTTTGGAACCATTGCTCCCCGTCCCACCCCAGCAAAGCACAGCAGAACAGTCCGTCCCTTCTGTGCCACAGCCCTGGGGTGTCTGTGCTGCCAAGGACGTGAGCAGCAGCTGAGCTGGCGGGCCCAACATCCCAGCTGGGGCTGGGGCCTGAAACGCAGGCCAGGAAAAGCTAACAAGAGGCAGCCAGCTCTGTGCCATGCAGCCTTACTTAAACCGGACAATCCTGCTTCACTCAGGATCCGTTCCTAAGACCTGTGCTGCCCTCCCCTCCATGATGCTCAGTGGGACGGGGCTCCTGTCTGCACTGCTGCGCTCCGGCCGAGAGAAAAGCTCTCTGTGGCACTGCAGGACTGCAGCTCAGCAGTGGCTCCGTGTTGTTTTCTCTCATTGTCAGCCACCCCCCCAGCCTCCCACCGCCCGTCCGCCTGCACCGAAACAGAAGCTGAGGTGAAACGGAAACGAGAAACAAAGGCTGCTCCCGAAAGGCAACGCGGCAGCTTCCATTTCAAAGCCAGAAAAGAAACTTCTGGGGATCAGCGGAGCAGCATGCGAACAGCGTTTACCTTCCAAAGAATGGAGGCCCTTCTCCTTGGCGGTCTCATAGACGCTGCTGAAGTCGTCCCCAAGGTTTGGATCTGCGTTGGCTGCCAGCAGGACCTTCAGCACGCTGCCAGGAAGCACAGCACAAGTCAGGCAGAGGGCAAATGTGAGCAGTCAGTTGGAGAAGGAGCTCAGAAAGCAAACGGTGGGGCAGGGAAGGCTCTGGGATAGGAGTCCTGGTGGATGCCCCATCCCTGCAGGCACTGAGGCCAGGCTGGATGTGGCTCTGGGCAGCCAGGTTGGTGACCCCGCACACAGCAGGGCGTTGGAACTGGGTGATTATTAAGGTTCAACCCAGGCCATTCTTTCATTCTGTGGCTGGGAGAGGCGGATTTGGGCTCACTCACACTCAGGGTTTCTGCGCTGTGCCATTCGCCCCCAGCAGCCCCTCTGAGTCAGGGCAGCCCAAAAGAGGCACCTCTTGGGTACGACGCAGCTCAGCCTCTTCCTTGCATATTTCTGCCCTCCCAGGAGGAAGCACCGCGCTCAGCACTTCAGCAATAGATTCCAATGGCAGTAATCATAGGGGTTCTGGAAGGAAAGCATCTGAGTGCTGCCCGAAGTTCAGCCAAACCTCCAGGAATCAGGCGGTCCGCATGAGATCGCCGCTGCCAAACAGCCCCGTCCCCTGCAGCCCAGCTCAGCAGCTGCCACCGCTGCTGGCAAGGATCTCATCTGAGCACCTCCAGCCTCTGTGCATCGCGACGTGTCGCTGCTATCAGCGTAGGACGGGGCAGTGAGCACAGCTGGGGCTGTGGGTGCCCCGTCTGGGGCTGTGGGTGCCCCGTCTGGGGCTGTGGGTGCCCTGTTTGGGGCTGTGGGTGCCCCTGTCTGGAGCTGTGGGTGCCCCGTCTGGGGCTGTGGGTGCCCCGTTGGGGCTGTGGGTGCCCCGTTTGGGGCTGTGGGTGCCCTGTCTGGGGCTGTGGGTGCCCCATCTGGGGCTGTGGGTGCCCTGTTTGGGGCTGTGGGTGCCCAGTTTGGGGCTGTGGGTGCCCCGTCTGGGGCTGTGGGTGCCCTGTCTGGGGCTGTGGGTGCCCCATCTGGGGCTGTGGGTGCCCTGTTTGGGGCTGTGGGTGCCCCGTCTGGGGCTGTGGGTGCCCTGTTTGGGGCTGTGGGTGCCCTGTTTGGAGCTGTGGGTGCCCCGTCTGGGGCTGTGGGTGCCTCATTTGGGGCTGTGGGTGCCCCCATTCCCTGCAGGGAGTGGGACCAGACCGGCCTTTAGAGGATCCAACTCCAACCATTCCACAAGAGATCAGCACACGAGCCACACGCAGGAGGTTGGTGTGGACGCCCCCCTCCTGCTTCTGCAGCCCGAATTCGATTCCTCACCACCCCTGCAAGCGGCTTGAAGCCGCTTCGTTTCTCATCTTTCTTCCTGACGACTCGACAGCAAGGCGTCGCTTGGCATTCATCAGCCCTGACACGGCTGCGGGGCTGACAGCTCGCGCTGACACATACCTGCAGGCTGCCCCCCCGTCAGCTCGCATTTAGGATTTAACGTAAGCTTCTCTCCCATTTACCCCATAAATGCATTAGCAGGAGCGAAAGGTGGTTATTTGGCTCTTTGAATACAGTGCAATAGAGGCAAACTCCTTGCTGGTACAGCTTTGGAGGGTGTTTCAGTGGGCAGAGCACCGTGCTGGGAGCCAGGAGAGCCCCCAGCTCCTCACTGTGATCATATAGAGACCCTTTATACCCACTGTATACTGTACTATAGACTGTATATATATATATACTATAGACTGTCACCCTTCTGTGACCCTACAGACCCCATTCAGACCCACACAGACCTCATCCACATCCACACGGAGCTCCAGCCTCCAAGACCCCCCCAGCCCACGACATCAAACCACATCCCTCCCTGCCAGAATCCTCAGCAATCAGGAACATCTCCTAACATCCAACCCGTCGGTCCTCGCGCTGCAGCTTCCGATCTGCTCAAAGCTCTCTAAAGCAGAGATCAGAAACACAGCTCTAACTTCACACAGCTGGGAGTTGACCAAGCACTGATATGAATCCCTCACAGGCAAAATGCGGAGCTCCAAAAGACCGGTGCTGCATGGCAGCTCTTATCTCAGGCTGTGACCCAGATCTGGGGCTACAGGAGATACGAGATACAGGAGATAGGAGCCCTATGCAGAGCAGACATGAGATAGGAGCCCTGTGCAGTGCAGATACGAGATAGGAGCCCTGTGCAGTGCAGATACGAGATAGGAGCCCTGTGCAGTGCAGACAGGAGATAGGAGCCCTGTGCAGTGCAGATGTGAGATAGGAGCCCTGTGCAGCGCAGATATGAGATAGGAGCCCTGTGCAGTGCAGATATGAGATAGGAGCCCTGTGCAGTGCAGACGTGAGATAGGAGCCCTGTGCAGTGCAGATATGAGATAGGAGCCCTGTGCAGTGCAGATGTGAGATAGGAGCCCTGTGCAGAGCAGATGTGAGATAGGAGCCCTGTGCAGAGTAGACAGGAGATAGGAGCCCTGTGCAGTGCAGATATGAGATAGGAGCCCTGTGCAGTGCAGATGTGAGATAGGAGCCCTGTGCAGTGCAGATGTGAGATAGGAGCCCTGTGCAGAGCAGATATGAGATAGGAGCCCTGTGCAGTGCAGATATGAGATAGGAGCCCTGTGCAGTGCAGATGTGAGATAGGAGCCCTGTGCAGAGCAGACGTGAGATAGGAGCCCTGTGCAGTGCAGATGTGAGATAGGAGCCCTGTGCAGTGCAGATGTGAGATAGGAGCCCTGTGCAGTGCAGATATGAGATAGGAGCCCTGTGCAGAGCAGATATGAGATAGGAGCCCTGTGCAGTGCAGATATGAGATAGGAGCCCTGTGCAGAGTAGACAGGAGATAGGAGCCCTGTGCAGTGCAGATATGAGATAGGAGCCCTGTGCAGAGCAGATATGAGATAGGAGCCCTGTGCAGTGCAGACGTGAGATAGGAGCCCTGTGCAGTGCAGATGTGAGATAGGAGCCCTGTGCAGAGCAGACGTGAGATAGGAGCCCTGTGCAGTGCAGATGTGAGATAGGAGCCCTGTGCAGTGCAGATATGAGATAGGAGCCCTGTGCAGAGCAGACGTGAGATAGGAGCCCTGTGCAGAGCAGACGTGAGATAGGAGCCCTGTGCAGAGCAGATGTGAGATAGGAGCCCTGTGCAGAGCAGACAGGAGATAGGAGCCCTGTGCAGTGCAGATGTGAGATAGGAGCCCTGTGCAGTGCAGATATGAGATAGGAGCCCTGTGCAGTGCAGACATGAGATAGGAGCCCTGTGCAGTGCAGACGTGAGATAGGAGCCCTGTGCAGAGCAGATATGAGATAGGAGCCCTGTGCAGTGCAGATATGAGATAGGAGCCCTGTGCAGTGCAGATATGAGATAGGAGCCCTGTGCAGTGCAGATGTGAGATAGGAGCCCTGTGCAGTGCAGATGTGAGATAGGAGCCCTGTGCAGAGCAGACATGAGATAGGAGCCCTGTGCAGTGCAGATGTGAGATAGGAGCCCTGTGCAGTGCAGACAGGAGATAGGAGCCCTGTGCAGTGCAGACAGGAGATAGGAGCCCTGTGCAGTGCAGATGTGAGATAGGAGCCCTGTGCAGTGCAGACGTGAGATAGGAGCCCTGTGCAGTGCAGATGTGAGATAGGAGCCCTGTGCAGTGCAGATATGAGATAGGAGCCCTGTGCAGTGCAGACATGAGATAGGAGCCCTGTGCAGTGCAGACGTGAGATAGGAGCCCTGTGCAGAGCAGATATGAGATAGGAGCCCTGTGCAGTGCAGATATGAGATAGGAGCCCTGTGCAGTGCAGATGTGAGATAGGAGCCCTGTGCAGAGCAGACGTGAGATAGGAGCCCTGTGCAGAGCAGACAGGAGATAGGAGCCCTGTGCAGTGCAGATATGAGATAGGAGCCCTGTGCAGTGCAGACGTGAGATAGGAGCCCTGTGCAGTGCAGATGTGAGATAGGAGCCCTGTGCAGTGCAGACGTGAGATAGGAGCCCTGTGCAGTACAGATGTGAGATAGGAGCCCTGTGCAGAGCAGACGTGAGATAGGAGCCCTGTGCAGAGCAGATGTGAGATAGGAGCCCTGTGCAGAGCAGACAGGAGATAGGAGCCCTGTGCAGTGCAGATGTGAGATAGGAGCCCTGTGCAGTGCAGATGTGAGATAGGAGCCCTGTGCAGTGCAGACACGAGATAGGAGCCCTGTGCAGTGCAGATATGAGATAGGAGCCCTGTGCAGTGCAGACGTGAGATAGGAGCCCTGTGCAGTGCAGATGTGAGATAGGAGCCCTGTGCAGTGCAGACGTGAGATAGGAGCCCTGTGCAGTGCAGATGTGAGATAGGAGCCCTGTGCAGTGCAGATATGAGATAGGAGCCCTGTGCAGTGCAGACAGGAGATAGGAGCCCTGTGCAGTGCAGACACGAGATAGGAGCCCTGTGCAGTGCAGACAGGAGATAGGAGCCCTGTGCAGTGCTGATATGAGATAGGAGCCCTGTGCAGTGCAGATATGAGATAGGAGCCCTGTGCAGTGCAGACAGGAGATAGGAGCCCTGTGCAGTGCAGACGTGAGATAGGAGCCCTGTGCAGTGCAGATGTGAGATAGGAGCCCTGTGCAGTGCAGACGCGAGATAGGAGCCCTGTGCAGTGCAGACGTGAGATAGGAGCCCTGTGCAGTGCAGACGTGAGCTATGAGCCCCATGCAGCCCTGCAGGAGGCCTCTCTCCCATCTGAAGCAGCTCAGCTGCGTGTTATTCATAAAGGGCTGCCCTTCAGATGGCCAACAGAGAATCACAGAACCGTAGGGGTTGGCAGAGCCCGTTTTCCTGCTCCTGTTGGTGCACAGCCCCTGGTGCTGGCTGCCTCGAGGTGTGGGCACCACGGCCCGGGCCGTTCTGCAGCTCAGCCGCATGCTCAGCCCAAATGAGATGAGCCTTAACGAGCAACTTGCCCTTAGGTGAGAGGCAGCTGATGAACACCAACCCCTGCTGGCCCTGCGGGCAGCGCCGCACCGAAGCTCTCTGTGCGCTTCTCATCGATGGGGGGGAAAAAGCTTTCCTGCCTTCGGTGTGTGGACGGACAGATTGTTAAGGATGAAATACATACATGCATCCAATGCAGGAGGGGGGGGAAATCGATGGGGAGATGGTCAGACGTGGCCTGGCTGCGCCGGGCAGCTGGGGTTGGTGAAGCACGAAGGCCGGTGATCCCCATGACCGTGAGTTATCGGCACAATGCTGCCCCGAGCCGGGGCACGGCCACAGGTCTGCCCAGACACAAAGCCCCCCAGTGTGGTTGGATCTTAGCTCTGTAAGGCTCAGCGGGGGCACAGGGCTGCCGTTTGAGTGCAGGAGGTGCGGGAGCAGCCAGTGCTGCCTGACCTCCAGCATAGAAGAAGAAGGAGAGCGGCCATTTCAGCTCTGGCTGCGGCAGTGCAAGCGGGGGCTGCAGACCCCCAGCCTGCCAACAGCAGGGCTGTGAGCCCACACACCTCAATGCAGGAGGAGACCAGGAGAGTCGGTAGCACAGCACCCCGTCCTGGGGGCTGCAGGCCACGCGTGGCTCCTCAGAGCTCTGCTGAACCCCGCAGGCCAGGCGCAGTGCCCAAGGCACCCAGGGATGGCACACAGCTCTGCTCAGACGGCTCAGGATTGGCGGCATGAAGTGAAAGGAGTTGGAAAAGAAAGGGAACGAAGAAAGCCATCCGGAAGAGATGTCTGTACCTAATATAGGTGAGGAGACTGCGCCCGTGCATCACATCACTGCCCACAGACAGAAAGCAGCACAGGGCTGCTCTCAGAGCACACGGCCCATATAAACCAGCCCTGCAGCACGCGGCCCAGCAGCAGCGGGGCAGGGGGAGCTGGGGCCGAGCTGCTGAGGATGCTGCCGTCGGATCTGTGCTCAAAAGGAAGGGCTTGTGAGGGTGTGAGATGGGAAGGAGGGGGCTGAGCGTCCCCTCTGCGTCCAGCCCCATCCCAGCCCCATCCCAGCCCCATCCCAGCCCCATCCCAGCCCCATCCCAGACATGCAGACCCACAGAGACTGCTTTGGGTTTTCCTTTCTGTGAGCTCTGTGAGCTTTCAGCACAGCACAGACCCTGCTGTGCTCTCAGCAAGCGCTGCATCCGAGCTCAATCACTACAGGTCAGTTCAAGGTGCAGCGCCGGCAGGGGAAGGAGCCCCCAGCAGTGCTTCAGCACAGCCCATAAATCCTCCCTTCTCAAACAGGCGTCTTTCCAGCAGAATTAGGGAACTGCTTTGGAACAGGTCTCAAAAAGGCACTCGGTAAGGGGCAGAACAGCAGGAATAACCACGGCACCAGGGGCACCCAGAGCACCCCAAAACCAAGGCAGGGGCAGCGCACCAGGACCGCTGTGCAGGCTGTTTGCAAGGGGAGAAAAAGCTGGGTTGGAAAAGGAGCCCAGCCGTCCTGCTGGCACCGGGGATGGCAGCTGACAGCCATCATCAATGTGCCATGCTGAAATCGAGTTAAACATATGGATGTAGGTGTCTAATTGGGAGGGGGGCTGAGAGATACAGAGCCGAAGGACAGGGCAAGGAGATCAGCAGCACGGCAGGCGCTTGGAAACGTCCCCCTGCTCTGAAAGGTGGCTTTGGAAGGGCAGCCTTTGGTTCCAGCGCCCTGCTTGTGGTGTGGCGAAGGGGTGGGAGAACAGAATCACCAAAAATGCATCCATTTCTTTTCGGTATCTTTGCAACTCCGTTCCTGGTTGGCTTTGTTAATGTGACCTGAGGATTTCCAAAGGGAGAGCAAAGTCAGATCCCAGAGAAAGAATTGGGTGGTGGGAGCCAAGAGCAATGAGAGCATGGCAACTCTAAGAGAAGGAATTGGGTGGTCAGCTCTAAGAGCAATGAGAGCATGGCAAGTCTAAGAGGAGCAATTGGGTGGTCAGCTCTAGGAGCAATGAGAGCATGGCAACTCTAAGAGAATTGGGTGCTCAGCTCTAAGAGCAATGAGAGCATGGCAACTCTAAGAGAATTGGGTGGTGGGTGCCAAGAGCAATGAGAGCATGGCAACTCTAAGAGAAGTAATTGGGTGGTCAGCTCTAAGAGCAACAAGCGGATGGTGATCTCCAAGAGACACAACTGGATGGCCAACACCAAGAGCAGTGAGCGCATGGCCAACTCCAATAGAAATGAAGTCTCTTCAGCAGGGTTTGCCAGGACCTCTCCTACCCCACAAGTGACCCCACGCCACCCATGGCCGTCCGGCAGCATCACAGCGTCCCAGAACGGCAGGGCTTGGATGGAGCTGCAGAGCTCATGCAGTCCAACCCCCTGCCCCAGCCGTTCCTACAGCAGTCGCACAGCTCAGCATCCAGGCAGCTCTGGAACATCTGCAGAGCAGGAGACGCCACCACCTCCATGGGCAGCAGTGAGCAGTGGGACCATAGGGACATGTTGGGACCCATAGAGACAGGCTGGGACCCATAGAGACACGTTGGGACGCATAGAGATACATTGGGACCCATAGAGACACGTTGGGACCCATAGAGACACGTTGGGACCCATAGAGACACACTGGGACCCATAGAGACATGTTGAGACCCATAGAGACACATTGGGACCCATAGAGACACGTTGAGACCCATAGAGACACACTGGGACCCATAGAGACACATTGAGACCCATAGAGACACATTGGGACCCATAGAGACACGTTGAGACCCATAGAGACACATTGGGACCCATAGAGACACACTGGGACCCATAGAGACACATTGAGACCCATAGAGACACGTTGGGACCCACAGAGACACATTGAGACCCACAGAGACACGTTGGGACCCACAGAGACATGTTGGGACCCATAGAGACACATTCGGACCCATTGGGACCCATAGAGACACGTTGACACCCATAGAGACACGTTGACACCCATAGAGACACATTGGGACCCACAGAGACACATTGGGACCCATAGAGACACGTTGGGACCCACAGAGACACATTGGGACCCACAGAGACACATTGGGACCCATAGAGACCCCTTGGGACCCACAGACTCCCCCCTCCCTGTCCCATCGCTCCTCCCCTCACTGCACAGCCGTTCCTTCGCACATTGCTGCACAACTTCCTATGCTCAGTTCCCGGCCGTTTCCCCTCCTCCTGTCTCCACTCCCCACTGATCACAGTCCATCCTCTCCACGCTGCCCCCACACCTCAGATACCCACAGCCCTGGCTCAGCTCCCCTCTCAGCCTCCTTTGCTCCATGCTGAACAGCCCCAGCTCACTCAGCCTTTCCCCATAGCACAGATGCTCCAGGCCGCTCTCCATGCTGGTGGCCCTGCGCTGTTCTGTTCCAAGAGCTCCCTGCCTGTTTTGTGCTGGGCAGCCCAGAACTGGACACAGGGCTCCAGGTGAGGCCTCACAGGGCAGAGCAGAGGGGGAGGATCGCCTCCTTTGACCTACTGGCCACGCTCTGTGCAATGCAGCCCAGGCTGCCATTGGCCCTCTTGGCCACAAGGGCACACTGCTGGCTCATGGCAACCTGCTTTCCACCAGGACACCCAGCTCCCTCTCATCCCCCATCCTGTACCGCTGCACGCCGTTATTCCTCCCCAGATGCAAGACTCCACACTTGCTGTTGTTAAACCTCATCCGGTTTCTCCCTGCCCAGCTCTCATCCTGCCCAGCTCTCGCTGAATGGCAGCACGGCCTGCAGCCAATCCTCCCAACTTGGTATCATCACCAACTTGCTGAGGGTGGCCACCATCCCCTCCTCAAGGCCATTGATGATGTTGAACAAGGACCCAGCACAGAGCCATGGGGACACCTCTGCTCACAGGCCTCCAGCCAGACTCTGCACCACCAACGCCGACCCCCTGCACTCAACCCACCTCACTGTCCACTCGTCCATCCCACAGCTTTGTCATAAGGATGTCGTGGGGGACAGCACCAAAAGCCTTGCTGAAATCAAGGCATTCTACATCCACTGCTCTGCCCCCATCCACCCAGCCAGAGATAACATCACCCAGGCTGGTCAAACACGACCTCCTCGTGGTGAACCCATGCTGACTGCTCCTCATCACCTCCTTTTCTCCCAGCTCCCTGGAGATGGCATCCAGCACAGCTGTTCCACCACCTTTGCAGGACAGAGCTGAGGCTGACTGGCCTATCATTGCCTGGCTCTTCCTTCTCGCCCTGTTTGAAGCCCGCAGTGACGTCGGCTCTCCTCCAGCCTTCAGGCACCTCCCAGTCCTCCAACGACCGAAAGCAGCTCAGCAATCCCTGCTGCCAGCTCCCTCAGCTCCCATGGATGCATCCCATGGGGTCCCATGGATTTGGGAACATTGGTGCTGCCTGGGTGCTCCCAGATCACCTCTGCCCTGACAGAAGGGAGGTTTTCCATTCCCCAGCCCCTCTCACTCACCTCCAGGGTCTCGGATCCCCAAGGGGGAGCTTTTGCACTGAGGACAGAAGCACAGAAGGCATTCAGTATCTCTGCCTTCTCAGCATCCCCCATTACCAGCACACCCCCATCACTTAGCAGGGGAGCCACATCCCCCCTACTCTTCCTTTTACTGTTAACACACTTAGAAAAGCCTTTTTTATGATCCTTTACCCCCTGTGCCAGATTCAATTCCAGGTCTTTCGCCTTCCTCGTCGCATCCCTGCAGGCCCTGACCACATTCCTGTATTCCTCCCAAGCGCTCAGACCCTTTGTCCACATTCCATGGGCCTTCTTCTTCCCTTCCTGTTGGCCCACGAGCTCCTTGCTCACGCACACAGCTCTCCTGCCACCCTTTCCCCATGTCTTCCTCCCAGGGACGCCGCATTTCACGCTTCTGCTGCCCTTCGGGCAAAGCCCTGTGAAGAAATACACCTCAAGAGCAGCAGTTTCTGTATTTACATCATTAACGACACCTTGTGGGCCCCCCCTTCACCCTCGCACCCCATCCCATCCACCAGCCTGGGCACCGGATGCCTCCATGAGCGCTTTGCAGTGTGTCCAGGTGGCCAAAAGGCCAATGGAGTCCTGCATTGCACAGTGCGTGGCCAGCAGGTCGAAGGAGGCGATCCTCCCCCTCTGCTCTGCCCAGTGAGGCCTCACCTGGAGCCCTGCGTCCAGCTCTGGGCTTCTGTGTTAAAACCGACTGGCCCCCATCCAGGCTGCGTGCTGCAGCAGGTCACAGAAGAGACACGTTGGGACACATTGGGACCCAGAGAGATACATTCGGACCCATAGAGACACGTTGGGACCCACAGAGACACGTTGGGACCCATAGAGACACATTGGGACCCATAGAGACAGGTTGGGACCCATAGAGACATATTGGGACCCACAGAGACACATTGGGACCCATAGAGACACGTTGAGACCCATAGAGACACATTGGGACCCACAGAGACACGTTGGGACCCATAGAGACACATTGGGACCCATAGAGACAGGTTGGGACCCATAGAGACACGTTGGGACCCATAGAGACACATTGGGACTCACAGAGACAAACTGAGACCCATAGAGACACATTGGGACCCATAGAGACAGGTTGGGACCCATAGAGACACGTTGAGACCCATAGAGACACATTGGGACCCATAGAGACAGGTTGGGACCCATAGAGACAGGTTGGGACCCATAGAGACACGTTGAGACCCATAGAGACACATTGGGACCCATAGAGACAGGTTGGGACCCATAGAGACACATTGGGACCCATAGGGACACATTGGGACCCATAGGGACACATTGGGACCCATAGAGACACGTTGGGACCCATAGAGACACGTTGGCACCCATAGAGACACGTTGGCACCCATAGAGACACGTTGAGACCCATAGGGACACATTGGGACCCATGGACACCCATTGGGACCCATAGGGACACATTGGGACCCACAGAGACACATTGAGATGCATAGAGACACGTTGGGACCCATAGAGACACATTGGTACCCATAGAGACACGTTGGGACCCATAGAGACACATTGGGACCCATTGGGATCCATAGAGACACATTGGGACACATAGAGACACATTGGGACTCACAGAGACACATTGAGACCCACAGAGACACGTTGGGACCCATAGAGACACGTTGGGACCCATAGGGACACGTTGGGACCCATAGAGACATGTTGGGACCCATAGGGACACATTGGCACCCATAGGGACACGTTGGGTGCAGTGCTGGGAGGTGCTGGCTGAGTGCACAGCACTGCTGGGGAGTCAGACGTCGCTGTGCTGCACGATGAGCTGCCTGCAGAACGAGGGATCCAGCACAAAACAGGCAGGGAGCTCTTGGAACAGAACAGCGCAGGGCCACCAGCATGGAGAGCGGCCTGGAGCATCTGTGCTATGGGGAAAGGCTGAGTGAGCTGGGGCTGTTCAGCATGGAGCAAAGGAGGCTGAGAGGGGAGCTGAGCCAGGGCTGCTGGTATCTGAGGTGTGGGGCAGCATGGCGAGGATGGACTGTGATCAGTGGGGAGTGGAGACAGGAGGAGGGGAAACGGCCGGGAACTGAGCATAGGAAGTTGTGCAGCAATGTGCGAAGGAACGGCTGTGCAGTGAGGGGAGGAGCAATGGGACAGGGAGGGGGGAGTCTGTGGGTCCCAAGGGGTCTCTATGGGTCCCAACGTGTCTCTGTGGGTCCCAACGTGTCTCTATGGGTCCCAATGTGTCTCTGTGGGCCCCAACATGTCTCTGTGGGTCCCAATGGGTCTCTATGGGTCCCAATGGGTCTCTGTGGGTCCCAATGGGTCTCTATGGGTCCCAACGTGTCTCTATGGGTCCCAATGGGTCTCTGTGGGTCCCAATGGGTCTCTATGGGTCCCAACGTGTCTCTATGGGTCCCAACGTGTCTCTATGAGTCCCAACGTGTCTCCGTGGGTCCCAACGTGTCTCTGTGGTTCCCAACGTGTCTCTATGGGTCTCAACCTGTCTCTGTGGGTCCCAATGTGACTCTATGTGTCCCAATGTGTCTCTATGGGTCCCAACGTGTCTCTATGGGTCCCAATGTGTCTCTGTGGGTCTCAACGTGTCTCTATGGGTCCCAACGTGTCTCTATGGGTCGCAATGTGTCTCTATGGGTCCCAACGTGTCTCTATGGGTCCTGCAGCATAGGAAGTTGTGCAGCAATGTGTGCAAGCACTTCTTTACAGTGAGGTGAGGAGCACTGGAACGGGCTGCCCAGGGAGGTGGTGGAGTCTCCTCTGGAGATCCAAGATCCAAGTTATGGATCCAAGTTGAAGGAGGGAAGATTGAGGTTGGATGTTAGGGGGAAGTTCTTTACTAGGAGAGTGGTTGGGCCCTGGAACGGGCTGCCCAGGGAGGTTGTGGATGCCCCGTCCTTGGACGTGTTTAAGGCCAGGTTGGACGGGGTCCTGGGCAACCTGATCTGAATGTGGATGTTTGGTGGCCCTGCCAGGCAGGGGGGTTGGAACTCCATGATCCTTGGGGTCCCTTCCAACCCGGGTGATGCTGTGATTCTGTGTGAGATGTTCAGACCTGCCTGGATGCCAAGCTGTGCGACCTGCTGTAGGGAACGGCTTTGGCAGGGGGTTGGACTCCATCATCCCTGCAGGTCCCTTCCAACCCCTACAATGCTGTCATTCTGTGAGTGTTTTCCCCCCCATTTCAGGCCTGTTTTTGGGTAAGGGCCGTTCATCTGTGATTCTGTTTTCCCCCCCATTTCAGGCCCGTTTTTGGGTAAGGGCCGTTCATCTGTCAGCGTTTTCCCCCCCATTTCAGGCCCGTTTTTGGGTAACGGCCGTTCATCTGTCAGCGTTTTCCCCCCCATTTCAGGCCCATTTTTGGGTAAGGGCCGTTCATCTGTCAGCGTTTTCCCCCCCATTTCAGGCCCGTTTTTGGTTAATGGCCGTTCATCTGTCAGCGTTTTCCCCCCATTTCAGGCCCATTTTTGGGTAAGGGCCGTTCATCTGTCAGCGTTTTCCCCCCATTTCAGGCCCGTTTTTGGTTAATGGCCGTTCATCTGTCAGCGTTTTCCCCCCATTTCAGGCCCATTTTTGGGTAAGGGCCGTTCATCTGTCAGCGTTTTCCCCCCATTTCAGGCCTGTTTTTGGTTAATGGCCGTTCATCTGTCAGCATTTTCCCCCCATTTCAGGCCCGTTTTTGGCTAAGGGACCTTCAGCCTTTCTCACCGATCCGCTCTCATCCCTTGCAGGCCGGGGAGCCGCGTTCTGCTCCGCTGCTCACTCGGAATGGTCAGCAGCCGTCTCGCTCCGCCGCCCATCATTGTGCCCTGCTGAAGGCGGGAGGCTCGGCCATGGAGCCGGCAAACAACGGGGCCGGCTGCCGCTGGGACATCAAAGTTAAACAAACAGCCCCGGCCCCCCCTCCTGCGTGCCCACGGCCGGCAGCTCCCCGAGGAGGTCACGGCTTTCAGCTTGTCACAGCGCACATCAAAGTTGGCACCACACACGAACTCGGCACACGGATTGCAATCGCGTCGCCCGAGAGCGGATATTTCGGCCTTTGTGCTCGCCGTTAAGCCCGTGTTTTCACAAGTAATTAAGCTTTTCTGCTTATGAACTTGTGACTGAGTAAAGCGTCCCCGAGAGCTTGTAACATCAAAGCGCCTTCTCCCACGTCTGGCCCGCATTTGCTGCAATTGGATTTCTCTTTCTCTCCCCCTTTCTTTTTCTTTTTCCCCCCCTTAAATGATGATAATAATAATAATAAATCCCTAATTGAATTTAGCCGTCGACTGAATACATTTAGGAGTGCCTTTAAAAGGTTACAAGAAGCCACGGCGATCATCATGGGAACTGAGGAGGGAGGGCACAGCGCTCGGCCCTTTCTGCTTCCTAAAGGTCGAGCATGAAAGGCCCAGCACGGCCCCAGGCCGGGGGGCAGCAGCTCCCATGGTGGCTCCCCAGTGCTGCAGAGCCACCGGGCCGCAGCAACGGAGCCACGGGGGTCAGAAGGGACCTCAGGGACCTCAGAATCCAACCCCCCCCTCCAAAGTGGGTTCCCTAAGGCAGGTGGCACTGGGAAGCATCCGGGTGGGTTTGGGGTGTCTCAGGTATTGCATCCCTGCCCTGTTCCCTGCCCAGCAGCTCCCTGTCTGTCTGTCTGTCTGTACGCAGCAGGGCAGCTCAGCACGGGCGCAGTGCTCCACGTGTGGCTCCTCAGGGCACAGAAGACGGGAGGAGAACCTCCCTGCCCTGCTGGCCATGCTGTGTGCCACGCACCCCATGGTTCCATCGGCCTTCGTGGCCACTGCTGCTGCCTCACGGCCACCAGGACGCACTGCTGCCACATGGCCAACCTGTGCTCAACTGCTGGCCACCCGTTGGCCATCCAGGACATTATTATTCACCTTCTTGGCCACCGGGACACACAGCTGGATGATGGTCAGCCTGTGGCCAACCATTGGCCAACCAGGACACCATCGGCCTTCTTGGCCACCAGGATGCACAGCTGGATGATGGTCAGCCTGTGCTCAGCTGCTGGCCACCCATTGGCCATCCAGGACATCATTCACCTTCTTGGCAACCAGGACACACAACTGGATGATGGTCAACCTGTGGCCAACCATTGTCGAAGCAGGACACCACTGGCCTTCTTGGCCACCAGGACGCACTGCTGCCTCACAGCCAGCCTATGCTCAGCTGCTGGCCACCCGTTGGCCATCCAGGACATTATTTACCCTCTTGGCCACCGGGACACACAGCTGGATGATGGTCAGCTCAGCTGCTGGCCACCCGTTGGCCACCCAGGACATCATTCACCTTCTTGGCCACCAGGACTCACTGCTGCCTCACGGTCAACCTGTGGCCACCCAGAACACCACGGGTCTTCTTGGCCACCGCTGCTGGCTCACGGTCACCCTGCTGGCTGCCAGGACCCCCAGATCCTTCCCTCCTTTCCAGCCCCCGATGGAAGACGCTGAGACAAACGTACCTGGAATTCCTGCTGATGGCTGCCACCATCAGAGCCGTCCAGCCCAGCCGGTGCCTCGCGTTCACATCCGTGCCTTCCTGCAGCAACCTGGACAGAAGGGAGACACCATCAGGAGGAGGATGTGGGGAAAGCATCCCGAGCAGGCAGGAGCTGATGGAGCAACTCAACATTTACAGGCAGCTGTTCCAGCACGGCCTCTTAACCCACAGCCTGATGACGGCTCTGAGCCTTCGGGTGCGACCAGGTGGGTTTCAGAAGGCGCTCACATCTCCAAAGCACGCGCCATTGTTTCAGTTTTCGTGCCCCAAAGGACAAGAGAGGAGACAAACCCAAAACCTCAGAGGTGCCAAATCACAGGATAACAGCTTGGCTGAGCCTGGGGACCCTCTGGGTGCTTCTGCTCCCCCCCGACCCACAGAGCACAGCACCCAGCCCCCCATGCAGGCGCTTTCTGGAGCTCCCCAAGGAGCAGAGCGCACTCGACGCAAACCTTCCTCTGCTCACAGCTCCCACGCTGCTCTCCCCACCCCAAATACGTTCCCATAACCCCGAAGTCATTTCCAAGCAAGGACCGAGGACCCTGAGCCCAAGGGGGAAAGGAGGATTCTGCAGCACTGCCACAACGGAAGGAACAAAACGGTGATGGGGAGCCTTCCCTCGCAGCTGCTGAGCGCGGCTCTGAAGGCCATGATGGAAGATTCCTGCTCGTTTAACCAATTAAAAGCTTAATGATGAAGAGCTCTTTGGCAGCCAAGCACTGTTGCTCCATAAAGGTGTGATGCTACGAGGGGCCAGCTGGGATAACAGCCTTCTGCTTCCTCCTCCGGCCACTTAAGAGGGGAAACAAAAGCCTGCATGCCTGCAGCAGAGCTCAGACAGCAGGAAAGGAGAAACTCAGACAGAAGGAAAGGAGAAACTCAGACAGAAGGAGAAACCAAGCAGGAGCTGCTGACCCCAGGATGGGACAGGATGCACAGCTGGCGGCAGATCGCTATCTCTGAGCCATCCGTGCGTGCGCCCACAGCGCCGTGGGTCACAGCCATCCCATGGCCCCATCCAACGCGCTGCAGCCCATCTGTGTGCCCTCGGGCAGGAGCAGCCCCTGGAGCGGCACGGAGCAGGAATTCCTGCTGGCCATGGGGACACGTCGCACCCCCTGCGCCCCACAGCCTCCTGTGCTCACCAAAGGGCTTTTTCCCTGCACTGTGTGCACTGGAGGCCGAATGACCCTCATTCTCAAACCGAAATTCAGATCCTGTTGTGGCAGCCAAACGGCTCTGACTGCACAGCTCTGATGGTGGGTTAAATTCATGAATCCGGAGGTTTCCCATTCCGAAAGCTGGGCCTGCTGGACCAGCACAGCCACAGCACCCACATTTCGCTCCCTGCATCACGTCACGCATCTTCCACACGTTGCATTCCATGCTGGGGGCCGTGAGCTCCTGCCCCCCCGCCCTTGATTTCACAGCATCCCAGAACGGCAGGGGTTGGATGGAGCTGCAGAGCTCATGCAGTCCAACCCCCTGCCCCAGCCGTTCCTACAGCAGTCGCACAGCTCAGCATCCAGGCAGCTCTGGAACATCTGCAGAGCAGGAGACGCCACCACCTCCATGGGCAGCAGTGAGCAGTGGGACCATAGGGACACGTTGGGACCCATAGGGACACGTTGGGACCCATAGGGACCCATAGAGACACGTTGAGACCCATAGAGACACGTTGAGACCCATAAAGACACATTGGGACCCATAGAGACAGGTTGGGACCCATTGGGAACCATAGAGACACATTGAGACCCATAGAGACATATTGGGACCCATAGAGATGCATTGGGACCCATAGAGACACGTTGGGACCCACAGAGACACGTTGGGACCCACAGAGACACATTGGGATCCACAGAGAAACACTGGGACCCATTGGGACTCATAGAGACACATTGGGACCCATAGAGACATGTTGGGACCCATAGAGACACGTTGGGACCCATAGAGACACATTGGGACCCATAGAGACACATTGGGACCCATAGAGACACGTTGACACCCATAGAGACATGTTGAGACCCACAGAGACATGTTGGGACCCATAGAGACCCATTGGGACCCACAGACTCCCCCCTCCCTGTCCCATCGCTCCTCCCCTCACTGCACAGCCGTTCCTTCGCACATTGCTGCACAACTTCCTATGCTCAGTTCCTTGTTTCCCCTCCTCCTGTCTCCACTCCCCACTGATCACAGTCCATCCTCGCCATGCTGCCCCACACCTCAGATACCCACAGCCCTGGCTCAGCTCCCCTCTCAGCCTCCTTTGCTCCATGCTGAACAGCCCCAGCTCACTCAGCCTTTCCCCATAGCACAGATGCTCCAGGCCGCTCTCCATGCTGGTGGCCCTGCGCTGTTCTGTTCCAAGAGCTCCCTGCCTGTTCTGTGCTGGATCCCTCGTTCTGCAGGCAGCTCACCGTGCAGCACAGCGACGTCTGACTCCCCAGCAGTGCTGTGCACTCAGCCAGCACCTCCCAGCACTGCACCCAACGTGTCCCTATGGGTCCCAACGTGTCCCTATGGGTCCCAACGTGTCCCTATGGGTCCCAATGTGTCCCTATGGGTCCCAACGTGTCCCTATGGGTCCCAATGTGTCTCTATGGGTCCCAAGGTGTCTCTATGGGTCTCAACCTGTCTCTATGGGTCCCAATGGGTGTCCATGGGTCCCAACGTGTCTCTATGGGTCCCAACGTGTCTCTATGGGTCCCAACGTGTCCCTATGGGTCCCAACCTGTCTCTATGGGTCTCAACGTGTCTCTATGGGTCCCAATGTGTCTCTGTGGGTCTCAACCTGTCTCTATGGGTCCCAACGTGTCTCTGTGGGTCTCAATGTGTCTCTGTGAGTCCCAATGTGTCTCTATGTGTCCCAATGTGTCTCTATGGATCCCAATGGGTCCCAATGTTTCTCTATGGGTCCCAATGTGTCCCTATGGGTCTCAACCTGTCTCTATGGGTCCCAATGTGTCTCTATGTGTCCCAATGTGTCTCTATGGATCCCAATGGGTCCCAATGTGTCTCTATGGGTCCCAACGTGTCTCTATGGGTCCCAACATGTCTCTATGAGTCCCAATGTGTCTCTATGGGTCCCAGTGTGTCTCTATGCATCTCAATGTGTCTCTGTGGGTCCCAATGTGTCTCTATGGGTCCCAATGTGTCTCTATGGGTCCCAACGTGTCTCTATGGGTCCCAACGTGTCTCTATGGGTCCCAACGTGTCCCTATGGGTCCCAACGTGTCTCTATGGGTCCCAACGTGTCCCTATGGTCCCACTGCTCACTGCTGCCCATGGAGGTGGTGGCGTCTCCTGCTCTGCAGATGTTCCAGAGCTGCCTGGATGCTGAGCTGTGCGACTGCTGTAGGAACGGCTGGGGCAGGGGGTTGGACTGCATGAGCTCTGCAGCTCCATCCAACCCCTGCAGTTCTGGGATGCTGTGATTCTATGGGTGCCAACGTGTCTCTGTGGGTCCCAACGTGTCTCTATGGGTCCCAATGTGTCTCTATGGGTCCAACGTGTCTCTATGGGTCTCAACGTATCTCTCTGGGTCCCAATGTGTCTCTATTGGTACCAATGTGTCTCTATGGGTCTCAATGTGTCTCTATGCATCTCAATGTGTCTCTATGGGTCCCAACGTGTCTCTATGGGTCCCAACGTGTCTCTATGGGTCCCAATGTGTCTCTATGGGTCCCAACGTGTCTCTATGGGTCCCAACGTGTCTCTATGGGTCCCAATGTGTCTCTATGGGTCCCAATGTATCTCTCTGGGTCCCAATGTGTCTCTATTGGTACCAATGTGTCTCTATTGGTCCCAACGTATCTCTCTGGGTCCCAGTGTGTCTCTATGGGTCCCAATGTATCTCTCTGGGTCCCAATGTGCCCCAACATGTCTCTTCTGTGACCTGCAGCAGCACGCAGCCTGGATGGGGGCCAGTCGGTTTTAACACAGCAGCTCCATCCTCCAGCACATCTTGGATTTCAGCTCAGAACAGGATTTTCCCTGATTTCAGCCACCAAACAGCACCAAGCAGCTCAGTGTGAGCCAACACCGGGCCGGCAGCGCTTTGCTACAACGCATTTCGAGCACCAAGGCCTCGTGGCTGCACTGGAATTCGCTGCCGGAGCTTTGGGAGAGAGTTTTGTCGGCTCCTTCACCCCCCAGAGCTGCGCAGCGCTTTGATCCGTCCTGCAGAGAAAGGAGCCCCGTGGGGCTGCGCCCCGCCACAGATGTGCCTCTATTCAGCCCTGGGTCGGGGTTCTGGGTGAGCGGCTGCGAGCTGACACCGAGCCCAGAGGGCATGTTTGAGTTTGTGCTCAGCGCCCGCCCTCTGCCAGCTGCACCAACAGGAAGATGGAAACTTGAACTCCGGCTCAAACAACGGCTTCTGGTGGTGCTGACTGCCGGCATCATAGAATCATCGAATCCCCAAGGTTGGAACAGACCTCAAAGCTCCCCCAGTCCAACCGTTCCCCCCATTCCCAGCAGCTCCCACTGAACCACGTCCCTCAACACAACATCCAGCCTTTCCTTCAACACCCCCAGGCTCGGTGCCTCCCCACCTCCCTGGGCATCCATTGCAGTGCCTGACCACCTTTCTGACCAGCAATTCTTCCTCATGTCCAGCCTGAATCTCCCCTGCCGTAGCTTGAAGCCGTTCCCTCTGCTCCTATCACTGATGACACGAGAGCAGAGGCCGACCCCCAGCTCACTACAACCTCCCTTCATGCAGCCATAGAGAGCAATGAGGTCTCCCCTGAGCTCCTCTTCTCCAGGCTGAACATTCCCAGCTCCTTCAGCCTCTCCTCATCAGCCCTGTGTTCCAGACCCCTCACCATTTCATTGCTCTCCTTTGAACACGTTCCAGGGCCTCAATATCTTTCCTGCAGTGAGGGGCCCAAAACTGGACACAGCACTCGAGGTGCGGCCTCACAGTGCTGAATACAGGGGAACAATCACCTCTCTGCTCCTGCTGCCAACGCTGTTTCTGATGCAGGCCAGGCTGCCATTGGCCTTCTTGGCCACCTGGGCACACTGTGGGCTCATGTTCAGCCCAGCATCCATCCATACCCCCAGGTCCATTTCCTCTACGCCGTCCTCCAGCCACACCAGGCCTGCAGCGTCGCCTGGGGTTGTTGTGGCCGAAGTGCAGGACCCGGCATTTGGCCTTGTTGAAACTCATTCCATTGGCTCCAGCCCAGCTCTCCAGCCTGTCCAGATCCCTCTGTAGGGCCTCGCTACCCCCAGGCAGATCCACACTTCCAGCCAATTTGGTGTCATCTGCGAATGTACTGAGGCTGCACTCGATGCCCTCATCGAGGTCATCAATAAAGATATTGAAGAGGACAGGCCCCAGCCCCGAGCCCTGCGGAACACCGCTCACGACCGGTCGCCAGCTGGATTTGACTCCATTCACCACCACTCTCTGTGCCCGGCCCTCCAGCCAGCTCCTCACCCAGCACAGAGTGCAGCCATCCAAGCTGCCAGCTTCTGCAGGAGAATGCTGTGGCAGACAGTGCCAAAGGCTTTGCTGGAGTCTAGGTAGAGCACATCAACAGCCTTTCCTTCATCCACCAGATGGGTCACAGATCATAGGAGGAGATCAGGTTGGTCAAACAGGACCTGCCCTTCATGAACCCATGCTGCTAGGCCTGATCCCCCGCTCATCCCGCCTCCAGACGATCTGCTCCATCACCTTCCCTGGCACCGAGGTCAGGTAACAGCCCTGCAGTTCCCCAGATCCTCCTTACAGCCCTTCTTGTGAACAGGAGTCACATTGGCAAGCCTCCACTCTTGTGGGACCTCACCAGTCAACAAGGGGTCCCAGCCAACAAGTCCCTGTTCTGAGCCTTCGCCCCACAGATCTGTGCGTGCCCAGCTTTGCTCTTTTGGTGGCTGAGAGGTGGCGAGGGGCCAGCAGAGCTGCCAGCAGAGCCGTGTGGGCTGAGGCTGGTGGGAGATGAGCGCAAGCAGCGCTGCTCCTGGACGCCCTTTGTGCCCCCGGGCGGCTCTGCTGTCCTCTCTTGGTTTGGTTTCCCTTCAGAACCTCTCATTTCCAACAGCCGCCCTCGTTGTGGTGCCGTTTCTCCCGTCTCAGCACCCGGGGGCAGAACCCATCTGAAGGAGGAACGGCCGCAAGGACGCGTCTGCAGGCACCGCTGTGCCCTCAGCAGGGCTGCGGCGCTTCCACGCTGCTCCCTTGGGGGCTCCATCTGCCGTCCCCGCTCTGCAGGGCGCCCCTGCCTGCTGCCCCAGCCCTGCACTCCGACATGGAGCAGAAGGGCAGCGATGCCGGGTCCTGCACTTGGGCCACAACAACCCCAGGTGATGCTGCAGGCCTGGTGTGGCTGGAGGACGGCGTAGAGGAAATGGACCTGGGGGTATGGATGGATGCTGGGCTGAACATGAGCCCACAGTGTGCCCAGGTGGCCAAGAAGGCCAATGGCAGCCTGGCCTGCATCAGAACAGCGTTGCAAGCAGGAGCAGAGAGGTGATTGTTCCCCTATATTGTTCCTATATTGTTCCCCTGTATTCAGCACTCGTGAGGCCGCACCTCGAGTGCTGTGTCCAGTTTTGGGCCCCTCACTGCGAGAAAGATATTGAGGCCCTGGAACGTGTTCAAAGGAGGGCAACGAAATGGTGAGGGGTCTGGAACACAGGGCTGATGAGGAGAGGCTGAAGGAGCTGGGAATGTTCAGCCTGGAGAAGAGGAGCTCAGGGGAGACCTCATTGCTCTCTATGGCTGCATGAAGGGAGGTTGTAGTGAGCTGGGGGTCGGCCTCTGCTCTCGTGTCATCAGTGATAGGAGCAGAGGGAATGGCTTCAAGCTACGGCAGGGGAGATTCAGGCTGGACATGAGGAAGAATTGCTGGTCAGAAAGGTGGGCAGCACTGCAATGGATGCACAGGGAGGTGGTGGAGGCACCGAGCCTGGGGGTGTTGAAGGAAAGGCTGGATGTTGTGTTGAGGGACGGGGTTCAGTGGGAGCTGTTGGGAATGGGGGAACGGTTGGACTGGATGAGCTTTGAGGTCTGTTCCAACCTTGGGGATTCGATGATTCTATGATTCTATGACTTCCAGAAATGCAGCCCTGGACCGGTGATGGTTTGTCCCAGGAGGTGACCAACAGTCGTGGTTTTAACATGCAGAGGGTTGGGGTGAGGACAGGCAGGCAGCTGAGCTGAAAAGGGCAGCTTCCATTTGCACAGCATGGAAAAAGCAGGGCCTGGCTGCTGCTTCCCCCTTTGTACAGCATGGAAAATGGAGATCCTGGCTGCTGCTTCCCAGCTGGAACGCACGCACTGCAGCCCTATGCTGAGCGTGGGGAGCACGGAGCATCCCTGCTGCTGCCCTGCCTTGCAGGCTCGCCCATCAGCCAGACGGCTCTGAGCAGCAGCTTCCTGCAATTACGAGCAGCAGAACCCATGTGCCAATTAGCGGCACGCCAACATCCTCCCTTCAGCCCTTGATCCAGGCCAGAGCTCAGCCCTGGGCCGCACGGAGCCACGCTGCTTCCTTTGAGCCTCCCGGGGCAGCAAGGAGCAGCGCTGGCCCTGGGGATCCCCTGCTGCACGGCTGAGGGGGCGCAGCAGAGAGGAGCGTCTGAATGGCAGAATCACAGCATCACAAGGTTGGAAACGAGCTGCAGGATCATCAGTCCAACAGCCCCATTGCTACCAGCACCACCAGCACTAAATCATCACACAGCTCCGCATCCAGGCACCTCCTGAACGCTGCCAGGGAAGGGATGCTGTAGGGAACCTGCCTGCGCAGGGGGCTGGACTGCATGAGCTCTGCAGCTTCCTTCTGACCCCTACAGCTCTGAGATGCTGTGATTCTATGGGTGCCAATGTGTGTCTATGGGTCCCAACGTGTCTCTATGGGTCCCAACGTGTCTCAATGTGTCTCTATGGGTCCCAACGTGTCTCTATGGGTCCCAATGTGTCCCTGTGGGTCCCAACATGACTCTCTGGGTCCCAACATGACTCTATGGGTTCCAACGTGTCTCTATGGGCCCCAATGGGTCCCAATGTATCTCTATGGGTCTCTATGGGTCTCAATGTGTCTCTGGGTCCCAACATGTCTCTATGGGTCCCAACGTGTCTCTATGGGTCCCAATGTGTCTCTATGGCTCCCAACGTGTCTCTATGGGTTGCAACGTATCTCTATGGGTCCCAATGGGTCCCAATGTGTCTCTATGGGTCCCAATGTGTCTCTATGGGTGCCAATGTGTCTCTATGGGTCCCAACGTGTCTCTATGGGTCCCAATGTGTCTCTATGGGTCCCAATGTGTCTCTATGGGTCTCAATGGGTCTCTATGGGTCCCAACGTGTCTCTATGGGTCTCAACGTGTCTCTATGGGTCCCAATGTGTCTCTATGGGTCCCAACGTGTCTCTATGGGTCCCAACGTGTCTCTATGGGTCCCAATGTGTCTCTATGGGTCCCAAAGTGTCCCAACATGTCTCTATGGGTCCCAACGTGTCTCTATGGGTCTCTATGGGTCCCAACGTGTCTCTATGGATCTCTATGGGTCCCAATGTGTCTCAATGTGTCTCTAAGGGTCCCAACGTGTCTCTAAGGGTCCCAACATGTCTCTATGGGTCCCAATGTGTCTCTATGGGTCTCAATGAGTCTCTATTGGTCCCAATGTGTCCCAATGGGTCCCAATGTGTCTCTATGGGTCCTGATGGGTCCCAATGCGTCTCTATGCATCCCAACGTGTCTCTATGGGTCCCAAGGTGTTTCTATGGGTCCCATTGTGTCCCAATGGGTCCCAACGCAGCACTCGGCCTTGTTGCTCCTCATCCCGCTCCCCTCGGCCCAGCCATCGCTGATCCAGATCCCTGTGCAGGGCCTCCCTGCCCTCCCGCAGATCCAGCCCAGCTCCCAGCTCGCTGTCACTGCACACTCAACGCCCTCCACGCCTTCATCGGAGCCATCCATGAAACACGATGGGCCCCAGGGGGACCCTGCTGGAAATGGGGCACAGCTGGGCTTCCCCCCATTCACCGCCATTGAGCGCGGCCCTCATTCAGCTCCTCATCCAACAGAGGGTAAAACCGCCCAGGCCACGGGCAGCCAGTTTCTGCAGCAGGATGCAGTGACTGACCGTGCCAAAGGCTGTGCTGCAGTCTGGGTGCATCCATCAGCAGCCTTTCCCTCACCTACCAGCCTGCTCACCCAGCCCTAGGAAGCTCCCATCCCATGCAAGCTTCCAGGCCACCCCAAAGCTGTCAGCGTTCTTTCGGGCACCTCCAGCAATCTGCTCACCTGCTGACTTCGGCAACGTTGTTGATCCTGGCGGCTTCCAGCAGAGCATCTTCTGAAAGGAAAGGAGAGAAAAGGAGTTAGGAGGCGCTCAGAGCATCCAACAAGGCAGGTTGGGAAGGGTCGAGGCTTCCAGCAGAGCATCTTCTGAAAGCAAAGGAGAGAAAGGGAGTTAGGAGGCGCTCAGAGCATCCAACAAGGCAGGTTGGGAAGGGTCGACTGCTCCCAGGCCGCTCGTTGACTGAGGGCAGCCCCGCTGTTGGCACTGGGCTGGCACAGATCTGCCACGGATGGCCAACAAGAGCAGGGCTCAAAGCGATGGAGCCGGGGGGCAGCAGCACAGCACCGCAGCAAGGGAGCAGCTGGGCCAACAGCTGTGGAAACAAAGCTGGCACACACAGCAGGCAGCCGTCAGGGGCTCCCAGCGGCAGCAGGAACGCTGTGCAGGCCGAGCAGGACATCTCCTGGCTGCAAGGGGAAGGACAGCATCCCGGCCCTGTGGGCCCCAGGAGGGACGGCCCTCCCTAGAGCTGCCTTGCCGCGTGTTGCCTGCAAGGTTCCAAGCGCTGCTGCAAACCTCAGCGTCTCTTTTGCTCTGCAGCTCTTCTGGGGGTCGCATGCAGCTCGTCCTGCTCGTCCCTCCACGTCTTCCTGCAGCATCGCCGCAGCTCAGAGCTGGGCAGCTCAGCATTGGGAGCAGCGCTCCAGGTTTGGCTTCCCCAGGGCACAGCAGAGGGGAGGAGAGCAGAAGCACTCTCACCCTGCTGCCCGCGCTCTGTGCCGTGCCCCCCAGGGCACCATTGGCCTCTTTGGCCACCAGGGCAACACTGCTGCCTCGTGGGCAACCACTGCTCAACTCCTGCTGGTCACCCATTGGTCAACCAGTGCTTTTTGGCCACCAGCACCACAGCTGCTCATGGGCAACCACTGGTCAACTTCTGATCAACTGCTGGTCAAACACTGGTCACCCATTGGCCAACCAGTGCTTTTTGGCCAGCAGGGCAACACTGCTGCTCATGGGCAAACACTGGTCAACTGCTGATGAACTGCTGGTCAAACACTGGCCAACCATTGGTCTTTTTGGCCACCAGGGCACACTGCTGCTTCATGGGCAGCCATTGGGCAACTGCTGATGAACTGTTGGCCAATTATTGGCCTCTGGCCACCAGGACACACTGCTGGCCCATGGGCAACCATTGGCCAAACACTGGACAACTGTAGGTCAACCATTGCTCTGTTTGGCCACCAGGGCAACACTGCTGCTCATGGGCAAGCACTGGTCAACTGCTGATGAACTGCTGGTCAAACACTGCTCAACCATCGCTCTGTTTGGCCACCAGGGCTCATTGTTGGCCCATGGGCAGCCACTGGTCAACTACTGATGAACTGTTGGCCAATTATTGGCCTCTTTGGCCACCAGGACGCACTGCTGCCTCGTGGGCAACCACTGGTCAACTTCTGATCAACTGCTGGTCACCCATTGGTCAACCATTGCTCTTTTTGGCCACCAGGACGCACTGCTGGCCCATGGACAACCATTGGCCAAACACTGGACAACTGCAGGTCAACTACTGGGCTTTTTGGCCACCAGGGCAACACTGCTGCTCATGGGCACCCACTGGTCAACTGCTGATGAACTGCTGGTCAAACACTGCTCAACCATCGCTCTGTTTGGCCACCAGGGCTCACTGTTGGCTCATGGGCAGCCATTGGTCAACTACTGATGAACTGCTGGTCACCCACTGGTCAACCATTGCTCTTTTCGGCCACCAGGATGCACTGCTGGCCCATGGGCAACCATTGGCCAAACACTGGCCAACTGTAGGTCAACTACTGGGCTATTTGGCCACCAGGGCAGCAACTGGAGCAGCATAGAGCTGCTCATGGGCACCAACTGGTCAACTCCTGATGAGCTGCTGGTCAAACACTGCTCAACCATCGCTCTGTTTGGCCACCAGGGCTCATTGTTGGCCCATGTGCAACCACTGGTCAAATAGTGATGAACTGCTGGTCAACTACTGGTCTCTTTGGCCACCAGGACGCACTGCTGGCCCGCAGGCAACCATTGGCCAAGCACTGCTCAACTGCTGGTCAACCATTGGCCTTCCTGCTCACCAGAGCACACTGCTGCCTCATGAGCAACCACTGCTCTACTCCTGATGAACTGCTGCTCACCCATTGGTCACCCATGGCTCTGTTTGGCCACCATGGCACACTGCTGCTTCATGGGCAGCCATTGGGCAACTGCTGATGAACTGTTGGCCAATTATTGGCCTCTTTGGCCACCAGGACGCACTGCTGCTCATGGGCAACCATTGGCCAAGCACTGCTCAACTGCTGGTCAACCGTTGGCCTTTCTGGCCATCAGGGCTCAACTACTGGTGAACCATTGGTCAACTACTGGCCTTTTTGGACACCAGGACATGCTGCAGGCCCATGGGCAACCATTAGTCAACTACTAACCAACTATGGTCACACATTGGTCACCCATCGCTCTGTTTGGCCACCAGGACACACTGCTGCCTCATGGACAACCATTGGCCAAACACTGGCCAACTGCTGGTTAACCATTGCCCTTCCTGGTCACCAGACAACACTGCTGTCTCATGGGCAGCCATTGCTCAACTACTGATGAACTTTTGGTCAACCATTGGTCTTTTTGGCCACCAGGGCACACTGCTGCTTCATGGGCAACCATTGGTCAACACCCAATGAACTGCTGGTCAAACACTGGTCAACCATCGCTCTGTTTGGCCACCAGGGCTCACTGTTGGCTCACGGGCAACCATTGGTCAACTCCTGATGAACCTTTAGTCAATTATTGGTCTTTCTGGCCACCAGGGCACACTGCTGATCCATGGGCAACCACTGGTCAACTCCTGATGAACCTTTGGTCAACTACTGTCCTTTTCAGCCACCAGGACACACTGCAGGCCCATGGGAAACTTTTGGACAACTGCTGACCAACTGCTGGTCACCCACTGGTCAACCATCGCTCTGTTTGGCCACCAGGACGCACTGCTGGCCCATGGGCAACCATTGGCCAACCACTGCTCAACTGCTGGTCAACCGTTGGCCTTTCTGGCCATCAGGGCTCATGGGCAACCATTGCTCAACTCCTGATGAACCTTTGGTCAATCATGGGTCTTTTTGGCCACCAGGGCAACACTGCTTCCTCATGGGCAACCATTGGTCAACTACTGATGAACTGCTGGTCAAACTCTGGTCAATCATTGGCCCTCCTGGCCACCAGGACGCACTGCTGGCCCATGGGCAACCATTGGCCAAACACTGCTCAACTGCTGGCCAACCGTTGGCCTTTCTGGCCATCAGGGCTCAACTACTGATGAACCATTGGTCAACTGGCCAACTACTGGCCTTTTTGGACACCAGGACACGCTGCAGGCCCATGGGCAACCATTAGTCAACTACTAACCAACTATGGTCACCCATTGGTCACCCATCGCTCTGTTTGGCCACCAGGACACACTGCTGCCTCATGGGCAACCATTGGTCAACACCCAATGAACTGCTGGTCAAACACTGCTCAACCATCGCTCTGTTTGGCCACCAGGGCTCACTGTTGGCTCACGGGCAACCACTGGTCAACTCCTGATGAACCTTTAGTCAATTATTGGTCTTTCTGGCCACCAGGACACACTGCTGGCCCATGGACAACCATTGGTCAACTCCTGATGAACTGTTGGCCAACTACTGGCCTCTTTGCTCACCAGGACGCACTGCAGGCCCACGGGCAACCATTGGTCAACTGCTGACCAACTCTGGTCACCCATTGGTCACCCATTGCTCTGTTTGGCCACCAGGGCGCAGTGCTGCTCATGGCAGCCATTGCTCAACCACTGCTGCTCATCCACGGCTCTTTTTGCCCCCCTGCTGCCTCACTGCAGGCCCCGCCGTCCCCCACAGCCCCCAGCTTCCTCTCAGCCCCTCCGACCCACCGGGACCCCCCGCCCCCCCCCCCCACCTATTTGACCCCTCACACCGAACTCCTCTCCCCCCCCCCCCCCCCCCTTTTATACCCACCCTTGGCGGATCGCTCCCTCCCGAAGCACGCTGCCAGCGCCCCCAGCGCAACCAACGCCGCCCCGGGGGGGGGTTTCCCATGGCCGCTCCGTTCCCTTCGTGGCTCAGTCGTTAAGTTACGGCTCGGCCCGGGCCCGGCGCTGTCCCAGCACGGCAGCCGCCCCCCCGCGGTCGCTCCCCGCCAAAGCGGCTCTGCGCTCGTCGTCCTCACGGGATGGCGGCGGCCTCTGGCGGCGGATCCAGGCATCAAGCGGAGCCATTCGGCCGCGGTGCGCACCTCCGGATCTCCGGGAGCGGCCCGCGGGGCACGGAACCACCGGCAAGGCCCGACGAGCCGAGCCAGGCCCGGCGGCGGCGGGCGGCCCCAAAGGGCGGCCAGCATCGTCCGCGGAGCCGCCGGCACCGAACCCCCCCCGGCTCAGCGCTCACGCCGGTGAAACAAGATGGCGGCCGCCGGCGCGCAAAGGCTGCTGGGAGGCGTAGTTCGCACCGAAGGAGCCGCCGCGATGACGTCACGAGAAAACACCACAGCTCCCAGGGTGCACCGCAAGGCGTCGAACTTCCTGGGAGTGGCCGGAAACGCAGCGCGCATCCCGCGGCGCTTCCGGGATTTGACCGGAAGCGGTCGTGTCTCCCGTTGAGGGGCGGTGCGAGGTCTGAGCCCGAGATGGGACGGAGAGCCGCGGGTTCGAGTCCCGGCCGGGGACGTGCGGGGTTTGCGCGTGGCTCAGACGCACCGCACGCGGCGCTCACACACGCTCACATGTCGGCACAAGGGCGGGCGTGCACACGTGTGCCAGCGTGCCACATCCCCATCCCGTTCCCCAATCCTATTTCCCCCAGCCCATATCCCCATCCCATACCCAAACCCATTGCCCAACCCCATGGCCCAACCCCATATCCCCAGCCCATCCCCCAATCCCACTGCCCAACCCTATAGCCCAATCCCATTCCCCAGTCCCGTTCCTCACCCCCATTCCCCATCCATCCCCCATCCTGTTCCCCAACCCCATTCCCCAATCCCATACCCCCATCCCATTACCCAACCCTATATCCCCATCCCCAATCCCCTTCTCTACCCCCATTCCCCCATCCATTCCCCATCCTGTTCCCCAATTCCATACCCCAATTCCATACCCCAATCCCACCCCCATCCCATTCCCCCTACCCCATATCCCGATCCCATACCCCAACCCCATGCCCCAAACCCATCCCCCAGCCCATATCCCCATCCCATACCCAAACCCCCATTGCCCAACCCATGGCCCAACCCCGAACCCCCATCCCAGCCCATCCCCCAATCCCACTGCCCAACCCTATAGCCCAATCCCATTCCCCAGTCCCGTTCCTCACCCCTGGTCCCAATCCCCATCTCATACCCCCATCCATTCCCCAACCCCACCATTCCAATCCCATTCCCCAATCCTATTCCCCCCATCCCGTACCACCATCCCATCCCCCAACCCCATTCCCCAATCCCATACCCCCATCCCATTACCCAACCCTGTATCCCCATCCCCCATCCCCTTCTCTACCCCCATTCCCCCCATCCCATTCCCCATCCTGTTCCCCAATTCCATACCCCAATCCCACCCCCATCCCATTCCCCCTATCCCATATCCCAATCCCATACCCCAACCCCCATGCCCCAAACCCATCCCCCAGCCCATATCCCCATCCCATACCCAAATCCCATTGCCCAACCCCATGGCCCAACCCCATATCCCCATCCCAGCCCATCCCCCAATCCCACTGCCCAACCCTATAGCCCAATCTCATTCCCCAGTCCCGTTTCTCACTCCTGTTCGCCCCCCTTCCATACCCCCATCCCATTCCTCAACCCCACCATTCCAATCCCATTCCCCAATCCTATTCCCCCCATCCCATCCCATTCCCGAACCCCATTCCCCAATCCCATACCCCAATTCCATACCCAAATCCCATCCTATCCCCCCAACCCCATTCCCCAATCCCATACCCCCATCCCATTACCCAACCCTATATCCCAATCCCATATCCCCATCCCATTACTCAACCCTATATCCCAATCCCCAATCCTTCCCCCCTCCCATTCCCACCATCCCATTCCCCATCCTGTTCCCAACCCCATTCCCCAACCCCATACCCAGATCCCATCCTATCCCCTCAACTCCATCCCCCAATCCCATTCCCCAGCCCCATACCCCAATTCCATACCCAAATCCCACCCCCCTATCCCATATCCCGATCCCCATAACCCCAGCCCCATCCCTCATCCCATCCCCCATCCCCAATCCCCACTCCCCATTGCCAACCCCTATATCCCCCAATCCCTTTCCCCACCCTCATTCCCCACCATTCCATTCCCAAACCCACATCCAACCCCGTATCCCAATCCCATCCCCATCCCATCCCCATCCCATCCCCCATCCCATTGCCCAACCCTATATCCAATCCCACCCCCCAATCCCGCCCCCCATTCCCATTTCCCTTACCCTATTCCTCCCCAACCCATTCCCCTCCACCCCATTCTCCCCCCTGCCATTCCCACCCCAGTATCCCCCACCCCATTCCCAATCTTCCATCCCATTTCCCCCATCCCATCCCATCCCATCCCCTCCATCCCATCCCATCCCCTCCATCCCATCCCATCCCCTCCATCCCACCCCATCCCATCCCATCCCATCCCACCCCACCCCATCCCATCCATCCCATCCCATCCCATCCCACCCCATCCCATCCCCTCCATCCCACCCCATCCCATCCCACCCCATCCCATCCCATCCCATCCCATCCCATCCCATCCCCCCCCCATCCCATCCCATCCCATCCCATCCCATCCCCACCCCATCCCACCCACCCATCCCACCCCATCCCATCCCATCCCACCATCCCATCCCATCCCATCCCATCCCACCCCATCCCACCCCATCCCATCCCATCCCATCCCATCCCATCCCACCCATCCCCACCCCATCCCATCCCATCCCATCCCATCCCCTCCATCCCACCCCATCCCATCCCATCCCATCCCATCCCATCCCATCCCATCCCACCCCATCCCATCCCATCCATCCCACCCCATCCCCATCCCATCCCATCCCACCCCCATCCCACCCCATCCCATCCCCATCCCATCCCACCACCATCCACCCCATCCCATCCCACCCCATCCCATCCCATCCCATCCCATCCCATCCATCCCATCCCATCCCATCCCATCCACCCCATCCCATCCATCCCATCCATCCCATCCCACCCCATCCCACCCCATCCCATCCCATCCCACCCCATCCCATCCCATCCCATCCCATCCCATCCCACCCCATCCCACCCCATCCCATCCCACCCCATCCCACCCCATCCCATCCCACCCCATCCCATCCCACCCCATCCCATCCCATCCCATCCCATCCCATCCCATCCCATCCCACCCCATCCCATCCCACCCCATCCCACCCCATCCCATCCCACCCCATCCCATCCCATCCCATCCCACCCCATCCCACCCCATCCCATCCCACCCATCCCATCCCATCCCACCCCATCCCATCCCATCCCATCCCATCCCATCCATCCCATCCCCTCCATCCCATCCCACCCCATCCCACCCCATCCCACCCCATCCCACCCCATCCCACCCCATCCCATCCCATCCCATCCCATCCATCCCATCCCATCCCATCCCACCCATCCACCCCATCCCACCCCATCCCACCCATCCCATCCATCCCATCCCATCCCATCCCATCCCATCCCCACCCTTCCCACCCCATTCCCACTCCATTCCCATCCCAATCCCACCCCATTTCCACCCCTATCTCTCCCATTCCTATTCCCATCCCAATCTCCCATCCCATTCCTCCCCATCCCATTCCCACCCCACTCCCAACCTTCCATCCTGTTCCCATCCCCCAATCCCAATAACCCCCATCTCCTTTCTCCCCATCCCATTCCACCCCATTTCCATTCCACATCCCATTCCCAATTTGCCGCCCCATTCTTCCAATCCCATTCCACCCCCCAATATCAATAACCTCCATCCCATCCCATCCCACCCCATTCCCTCCCCTCAATCCCAATCTCCCTTATCCCCATCCCATTCCCATCCCAATCTCCCCATTCCCATCCCATTCCCATCCCATCCCATCCCGATCTTCCATCCCATCCCCACCCCATTCCCACCCCTCAATCCCAATCTCTTCTATCCCCATCCCATTCCCATCCCCCAATCCCAATAATCCCCATCCCATCCCATTCCCCCCATTCCCATTCCCATCCCATTCCCCCCATTCCCATCCCCATCCCATTCCCATCCCAACCCCAATATCTCCCATCCTAATGCTATCTCCCAATCCCAATAACCCTCATCCCATCCCACCCCATTCCCATCCCTATCTCCCCCATCCCGTTCCTATTCCCAATCTCCCATCCCAATCCATCCCATTCCCATTCCACATCTCATTCCCATTGTCCATCCCATCCCATCCCATCCCATCCCATCCCATCCCATTCTGATTCACCATCCCATTCCCACCCCATTCCCACCCCCTCAATCCCAATTTCCCCATCCCATTCCCATTCCCATCTCTATTCCCAAACTCCCCTGTCCCCATTCCCATCCCCCAATCCAATAATCCCCATCCCATCCCATTCTCCATCCCAATCTCCCCATTCCCATTTCCATCCCATTCCCATCCCATCCCGACCCCAATCTCTCCCTTCCCATCCCCACCCCATCCCCCAATCCCAATAACTTCCATCCCATCCCGTCCCATCCCATCCCATCCCATCCCATCCCATCCCATCCCATCCCATCCCATCCCATCCCATTCTGATTCACCATCCCATTCCCACCCCATTCCCACCCCTCAATCCCAATTTTCCCCATCCCATTCCCATTCCCATCTCTATTCCCAACTCCCCTATCCCCATTCCCATCCCCCAATCCCAATAATCCCCATCCCATCCCATTCTCCATCCCAATCTCCCCATTCCCATCTCCATCCCATTCCCCATCCCATCCCCGACCCAATCTCTCCCTTCCCATCCCCATCCCATCCCCCAATCCCAATAACTTCCATCCCATCCCATCCCATCCCATCCCATCCTGATCTCATCCCCCAATCCCAAAAACTCCCACCCCATTCCCATCCTAATCTTTCCCATCCCAATTCTGACCCCATCCCATCTCCATCCCATCCCATCCCATTCTTTTACCCCCATCCCATCCCATCCCATCCCATCCCATCCCATCCCATCCCATCCCATCCCATCCCATCCCATCCCATCCCATCCCATCCATCCCAGTCTCCCACCCCATTCCCACCCCAATCTCCCCCATCCCATTCCCATCCCCTAATCCCAACCACCCCCATCCCAATTCCCATTCTCCCATCCCATTCTCATCCTATTCCTCACCCCATTCCCTTCCCTTCCCTTCCCTCCCCTCCCCTCCCCTCCCCTCCCCTCCCCTCCCTCCCCTCCCTCCCCTCCCCTCCCCTCCCCTTCCCTTCCCTTCCCTTCCCCTTCCCTCCCTTCCCTTCCCTTCCTTCCCTTCCCTTCCCTTCCCTTCCCTTCCCTTCCCTTCCCTTCCCTTCCCTTCCCTTCCCTTCCCCCTCCCTTCCCCTTCCCTTCCCTTCCCTTCCCTTCCCTTCCCTTCCCTTCCCTTCCCTTCCCTTCCCTTCCCTTCCCTTCCCTTCCCTTCCCTTCCCTCCCCTCCCCTCCCCTCCCCCTCCCCTTCCCTCCCCCCTCCCCAGTTGTTCAAATGTTGCCGTACACCTGGAGGTGTGCAAACAGAGGTGTGCAAATGGGGGTTGTGCAATTGGGGGCGTGCAAACAGGGGCGTGCAAATGGAGGTGTGCAAAGGGGGGCTGCACACCCGGGGGTGTGCAAAGAGGGGTGTCCAAAAAGGTGTGTGCAAACAGGGTGTGCAAATGGAAGTGTGCAATAAGGGATGTGCAAATAGGGGTGTGCAAATGGAGGTGTGCAAAGAGGGCTGCACACCTGGGGCTGTGCAAAGCAGGGTGTGCAAATGGAGGGGCGTGCAAACAGGGGTGTGCAAACAGGAGTGTGCAAATGGGGGTTTGTGCAATTTGGGGGTGAGCAAACAGGGGTGTGCAAATGGAGGTGTGCAAAGCAGGGTGTTCAAACAAGGGGTGTGCAAACAGGGGTGTGCAAACAGGGGTGTGCAAAGGGGGCTGTGCACCTGGGGGTGTGCAAAGGGGAGGTGTGCAAACAGGGGTGTGCAAATGGGGGTTGTGCAATTTGGTGGGCGAGCAAACGGGTGTGCAAATGGAGGTGTGCAAAGCGGGGTGTCCAAACAGGGTGTGCAAACAGGGTGTGCAAAGGGGGCTGCGCACCTGGGGGTGTGCAAAGAGGGGTGTGCAATTCGGGGGTGAGCAAACGGGCGTGCAAATGCAGGTGTGCAAAGAGGGGTGTGCAAATAGAGCTGTGCAACGAGGGGTGTGCAAATGGAGGTGTGGCAAAGGGGGCCGCACACCTGGGGGTGTGCAAAGCGGGGTGTGCAAACAAGGGAGTGCAAATGAAGGTGTGCAAATGCAGGTGTGCAAATGAAGGTGTGCAAACAGGGGTGTGCAAAGGGGGCTGCGCAGCCGGGGGTGTGCAAAGAGGGGTGTGCAAATAGAGCTGTGCAAAGAGGGGTGTTGAAAGAGGGGTGTGCAAAGTCGGGTGTGCAAACGGGTGTGCAAAGCGGAGTGCAACGAGTGGTGTGCAAATAGGGGCGTGCAAAGAGGGGTGTGCAAACAAGGGTGTGCAAATGGAGGTGTGCAAATGCAGGTGTGCAAACGGGTGTGCAAATAGAGCTGTGCAAAGAGGGGTTGGGAAATGGGAGGTGTGCAAATAGGGGTGTGCAACGAGTGGTGTGCAAATGGAGCTGTGCCAACAGGGGTGTGCAAATAGGGGTGTGCAAATGGAGGTGTGCAAATAGAGGTGTGCAACGAGGGGTGTGCAAATGGAGGTGTGCAAAGGGGGCCGCACACCTGGGGGTGTGCAAAGAAGGGTGTGCAAAGAAGGAGTGCAAATGAAGGTGTGCAAATGAAGGTGTGCAAACAGGGGTGTGCAAGCAAGGGTGTGCAAATGCAGGTGTGCAAATGCAGGTGTGCAAAGGGGGCTGCGCAGCCGGGGGTGTGCAAAGAGGGCTGTGCAAATAGAGCTGTGCAAAGAGGGGTGTTGAAAGAGGGGTGTGCAAAGTCACGTGTGGCAAAGCGGGGTGTGCAAAAATGGGTGCGCAAACGGGCGTGCAAATGGAGGTGTGCAAACAGGGGTGTGCAAATAGGGGCGTGCAAAGAGGGGTGTGCAAACAAGGGTGTGCAAATAGAGCTGTGCAAAGAGGGGGTGTGGCAAAGTCGGGTCTGCAAAGCAGGGTGTGCAAATAGGGGGCGTGCAAAGAGGTGCGTGCAAAGATGGGTGCGCAAACAGGGGCGTGCAAATGAAGGTGTACAAATGGAGGGTCTGCAAATGCAGGTGTCCAAAGAGGGTGTGCAAACAGGGGTGTGCAAATGCAGGTGTGCAAAGCGAGGTGTGCAAACAAGGGTGTGCAAATGAAGGTGTGCAAATGGAGATGTGCAAATGGAGGTGTGCAAATGGAGGTGTGCAAACAGGGGTGTGCAAAGTCGGGTCTGCAAAGCAGGGTGTGCAAAGCAGGGTGTGCAAACAGGGGCGTGCAAATGGAGGTGTGCAAACGCAGGTGTGCAAATGCAGGTGTGCAAAGCGGGGCTCCCCTTCCCCCCCCCCCCCCTTCGCCCCTCCCCCTCCCCGCCCCTCGCGCACCGGCGCAGCGCCCGCTCCCCGTTGGCCGGGATGGCGCTGGGTGCCGGGATCCCTCCATAAGCGCAGCAGCTTTGGGATCCCCCCCCCTTCCTCCTCCCCGTTGCCGTTCATCTCATAAGGACCCCCCCCCCCCCCCTCTGTCCTCCTCCCATCTCCGGGCCATGTCGTATCGCGACAGCGTGCAGATTCCCGACGATCGCGATTTCGTCGCGTTCAGGGAGGAGTGCGAGTGCGATCGGGATTGGTAAAGTGAGCTACAGC
>NC_064433.1:192416091-192442610 GCF_023343835.1 Lagopus muta | reverse complement strand
GATCGCGATTTCGTCGCGTTCAGGGAGGAGTGCGAGTGCGATCGGGATTGGAAAGTGAGCTACAGCAAAGGGAGCGTCAGCGTGTGGGTGAGAGCCGGGGGGAGCGAGAGCTGCGTGCACAGCATCAAGGTGAGGGGGGGGCGGTGGGGGGGGGGGACCCTAATGGCCAATGGGAGCCCGTGGTGAGGGGGGGTCCTGTAGGGAAAGGGGACCCAATAGGGAGTGGGGACCCTGTGGTGGATGGGGATCCCATGGTGAGGGGGGGTCCTGTTAGGGAGCAGGGACCTGATAGGGAGTGGGGACCCCCGTGGTGAATGGGGACCCCGTAGTGAGGAGGGGTCTTATGGGGAGTGGGGACCCCCGGGGTCAATGGGGACCCCATAGTGAGGGGGGGTCCTGTAGGGAGTGGGGACCCTTATGGTGAATGGGGATCCCATGGTGAGGGGGGGTCCTATAGGAAGTGGGGACCCAATAGGGAGTGGGGACCCCCGTGGTCAATGGGGATCCCATAGTGAGGGGGGGTCCTATAGGGAGTGGGGACCCCTATGGTGAATCAGACCCCATGGTGAGGAGGGGTCCTGTAGGGAGCAGGGACCCCTATGGTGAATGGGGATCCATGGTGAGGAGGGGTCCTGTAGGGAGTGGGGACCCCAATGGCCAATTGGACCCCATGGCGAGGGGGGGTCCTACAGGAAGTGAGGACCCCCACGGTGAGGGGGGGTCCTATAGGGAGTGGGGACCCCCATGGGGAATCAGACCCCATAGTGAGGGGGGGTCCTATAGGAAGCAGGGAACCCTATGGTGAATGGGGATCCCATGGTGAGGGGGGGTCCTGTAGGGAAAGGGGACCCAATAGGGAGTGGGGACCCTGTGGTGAATGGGGATCCCATAGTGAGGGGGGGTCTTATGGGGAGTGGGGAACCCTATGATGAGTGGGGATCCCACAGTGAGGGGGGGTCCTATAGGGAGTGGAGACCCCCACGGGGGGGTCCTGCAGGGAGCAGGGACCTGATAGGGGAGTGGGGACCCCTGTGGTGAATGGGGATCCCACGGTGAGGGGGGGTCCTGTAGGGAGCGGGGACCCCTATGGTGAATGGGGATCCCACAGTGAGGGGGGGTCCTATAGGGAGTGGGGACCCCCGTGGTCAATGGGGACCCCATGATGAGGAGGGGTCCTATAAGAAGTGGGGACCGTGTGGGTGAATGGGGATCCCATGGTGAGGGGGGGGTCCTGTAGGGAGCAGGGACCCCTATGGTGAATGGGGATCCCACAGTGAGGAGGGGTCCTGTAGGGAGTGGGGACCCAATAAGAATTGGGTACCCTGTGGTGAATGGGGAGCCCGTGGTGAGGGGGGGTCCTATAGGAAGTGGAGACCCCCACGGGGGGGTCCTGTAGGGAGCAGGGACCCTATAGGGAGTGGGGACCCCCGTGGTGAATGGGGATTCCACAGTGAGGGGGGGGTCCTGTAGGGAGTGGGGCCCCCAATGGCCAATTGGACCCCATGGAGAGGGGGGGTCCTATAGGAAGCAGGGACCCCTATGGTGAATGGGGATCCCATAGTGAGGGGGGGGGTCCTACAGGAAGTGGGGACCCCTATGGTGAGGAGGGGTCCTGTAGGGAAAGGGGACCCAATAGGGAGTGGGGACCCCTGTGGTGAATGGGGATCCCATGGTGAGGAGGGGTCCTATAGGGAGTGGGGACCCCTATGGTGATTGGGGATCCCATGGTGAGGGGGGGGCTTATGGGGAGTGGGGAACCCTATGGTGAATCAGACCCCATAGTGAGGAGGGACCCTATAGGAAGTGGGGACCCCAATGGCCAATTGGACCCCATGGCGAGGGGGGGGTCCTATAGGAAGCAGGGACCCCTATGGTGAATGGGGATCCCATGGTGAGGGGGGGTCCTATAGGAAGTGGGGACCCCCATGGTGAGGAGGGGTCCTATAGAGAGCGGGGACCCCTATGGTGAATGGGGACCCCCATGGTGAGGGGGGGTCCTATAGGGAGCAGGGACCCCCATGGTGAATGGGGACCCCATGGTGAGGAGGGGTCCTATAAGAAGTGGGGACCGTGTGGTGAATGGGGATCCCACAGTGAGGGGGGGTCCTGTAGGGAGTGGGGACCCGATAGGGAGTGGGGACCCCCGTGGTCAATGGGGATCCCATAGTGAGGGGGGGTCCTATAGGGAGTGGGGACCCTATAGGGAGTGGGGACCCTATGGTGAATGGGGACCCCATGGTGAGGGGGGGTCCTGTAGGGAGTGGGGACCCAATAAGAACTGGGGACCCTGTGGTGAATGGGGATCCCGTGGCGAGGGGGGGTCCTATAGGGAGTGGGGACCCTATGGTGAGGAGGGGTCTTATGGGGAGTGGGGACCCCCATGGCCAATCAGACCCCATAGTGAAGAGGGACCCTATAGCAGCTGGGGACCCCATGGTCAGTGCAGACCCTATAGAGAGGAGGGGTCTTGTAGGATGTGGGGACCACCATGGCCAATGAGACCCCATAGTGAGGAGGGGTCCTATGGGAAGTGGGGACCCTATAGGAAGTGGGGACCCAAATGATGAATGGGGACCCCATAGCGAGGATGGACCCTATAGGGAATGGGGACCCTATAGGGAGTGGGGATCCCCATGGGCAATTGGAGCCCATGGTGAGGAGAGACCCCATAGGGAGTGGGGACCCCCATGGTGAATGGGGACCCCATAGAGAGGAGGGATCCTATAGGGACTGGGGGACCCTATAGGGAGTGGGGACCCTATAGGGAATGGGGACCCTATAGGGAGTGGGGACCCCCCTTGGTCAGCGCAGACCCTACAGGAAGGAGGGGTGCTGGGGGATTGGGGACCCCTGTGCTGAATGGGGACCCCATAACGAGGAGGGACCCCCATGGTGAATGGGGACCCCATGGACGAGACCCCACACCGTAATGGGGTGAGCGGGGACCCATAGGGCTGAGTGGGGACCCCAAGCGTTGACCCCATAAGGAGCTGATGGACCCCAAAGCTGAGTGGGGACCCCAAGTGTTGACCCCATAGGGAGGTGAAGGACCCCAAAGCTGAGTGGGGACCCCCAGCGTTGACCCCATAAGGAGCTGAAGGACCCCAAAGCTGAGTGGGGACCCCAAGTGTTGACCCCATAGGGAGCTGAAGGACCCCAAAGCTGAGTGGGGACCCCAAGCGTTGACCCCATAGGGAGCTGAAGGACCCCAAAGCTGAGTGGGGACCCCAAGCATTGACCCTATAGGGAGCTGAAGGACCCCAAAGCTGAGTGGGGACCCCAAGCATTGGCCCCATAAGGAGCTGAAGGACCCCAAAGCTGAGTGGGGGACCCCATAACGTCCCCAGGGTTTGGCTGGGCGTCCCATGTGGTGACACCGGCACTGTGCCACGTCTGCTTATGGGGTCAGTGGGGCGGGACGAGCCCTAAGGGGGGGGGGAGGGGGGGGACGGGGGGGGGGGGACGTCACCAGGATGTCCTGGTGCCACGCTGCCATGGAAAGGTGCCACCCCCAGGGTGTGGGATCGGCTGTGTTTATGGGGCGCCCTATGGGGTGGCGCTGGGCTGTGTTTATGGGGCGCCCTATGGGGTGGTGCTGGGCTGTGTTTATAGGGCGCCCTATGGGGTGATGCTGTCCCCAAAGTGTCACCTGAGACACCCCCCCCCCCCCCCATGTCAATGCAGGGACATTCGGCTTCCTCCCCCCCCCCCCCCCGCCTCGTCCCACACCCCACAGAGTCAATATTGACGCAGGGTTGGGACGCGGAGCTGGGTGACACCGAGGGGGGGGGGAGGGTGGCACCGAGGGGGGGGGGACATCATAGGGGCACCCCAATGGGAACCTCAGTGGCACCCCGAAAGGCATCGCAATGGCACCCTAAAGGGCACCCCAACAGCACCCCAATGGGAACCCAGTGGCACCCAATAGGCACCCCAAGGGCTGCCCCTATGGGAACCCCAAGGGCACCCCAAGAGCACCCCTGGTGGCACCCAATAGGAACCCCAAGGGCTGCCCCCATGGGAACCCCAAGAGCACCCCAATGGCACCCCAACAGCACCCCAATGGGAACCCAGTGGCACCCAATAGGCACCCCAAGGGCTGCCCCCATGGGAACCCCAATAGCACCCCAATGGGCACCCAATGGCCATCCTAATGGCACCCCGGTGACACCCCAATGGCACCCCAATCAATTATACCCCAGTGGCACCACAATGGGAACCCCAATGGCACCCAGTAGCACCCCAATAGCACCCTAGCGGGCACCCCAAAGACACCCCAGAGGGTATCCCAATGGCACCCCAATGGGAACCCCAATGGCACCCCAGAGGGCACCCCAGTGGCATCCCAATAGGGACCTCAATAGCACCCAGTAGCACCCCAATAGCATCCCAGTGGGCACCCCAATGGCACCACAGTGAGTACCCCAGTGGCACCCCAATGACAGCCAACAGCACCCCAACGGAAATCCCAATGGGTGCCCCAAAGGGAATGCCAGTGGGAATCCCATGGGGCACCCCAATGGCACCCCAATGGCACCCCAATGGGCACCCAATGGGCACCCAATGGGCGACCCAAAGACACCCCAGAGGGTATCCCAATGCCACCCCAATGGGATCCCAATGGCACCCCAATAGCACCCAGTGGGCATCCTAGTGGCTGCTCTATGGGCATCCCAATGGGTGCCCCAATGGGAACCCCAATGGCACCCCAGTGAGTACCTCAGTAGCACCCCATGGGCGCCCTACTGTCACCCCAATGGGAATCCCTACAACGGGCGTCCCAATGACACCCCAATGGTGCCCCAATGGACATCCCAATGGCACCCCAATGACACCCCACTGGGAATCCCAATGGGCATCCCATTGGGGACCCCCAATTGATCATACCCCAAAGGCACCCCAATGGCACCCCAATGGCACCCAATGGTACCCCAATTGATTATACCCCAGTGGCACCCAATGGGAACCCCAATGGCACCCCTGAGGGCACCCCAAAGACACCCCAGAGGGTATCCCAATGGCACCCCAATGGGAATCCCAATGGCACCCCAATCGATGATACCCCAGTAGCACCCCAAGGGTACCCCAGTGGCATCCCAATAGGGACCCCAATAGCACCCAGTAGCACCCCAATAGCACCCTAGTGGGCACCCCAAAGACACCCCAGAGGGTATCCCAAGGGCACCCCAATGGGAACCCCAATGGCACCCCTGAGGGCACCCCAATGGCACCCCAATGGGAATCCCAATGGCACCCAATGACAGCCAATGGCACCTCAATGACACCCCAATGGGAATCCCAATGGGTGCCCCAAAGGGAATGCCAGTGGGAATCCCATGGGGCGCCCCAATGGACATCCCAATGGCACCCCAATGGGCACCCAATGGGCGACCCAAAGACACCCCAGAGGGTATCCCAATGCCACCCCAATGGGATCCCAATGGCACCCCAATGGGCACCACAGTGGGCACCCAATGGCACCCCTATGGCACCCCAATCGATTATACCCCAATGGCACCCCAATGGAAATCCCAATGGGTGCCCCAAAGGGAATGCCAGTGGGAATCCCATGGGGCACCCCAATGGACATCTCAATGCCACCCTAATGGGAATCCCAATGGCACCCCAGTGGGCATCCTAGTGGTACCTCTATGGGCATCCCAATGGGTGCCCCAATGGGAACCCCAAAAGCATCTGTGTGGCACCCCAATGATACACCTGTGGGAATCCCAATGGCACCCCAATGGATGATACCCCAATGGCACCCCAATGGCAATCCCAGTAGCACCCCAAGGGTACCCCAGTGGCATCCCAATAGGGACCCCAATAGCACCCAGTAGCACCCCAATAGCACCCTAGTGGGCACCACAAAGACACCCCAGAGGGTACCCCAATGGGAATCCCAATGGGTGCCCCAAAGGGAATGCCAGTGGGAATCCCATGGGGCACCCCAATGGCACCCCAATGGCACCCCAATGGGCACCCAATGGGCACCCAATGGGCGACCCAAAGACACCCCAGAGGGTATCCCAATGCCACCCCAATGGGATCCCAATGGCACCCCAATAGCACCCAGTGGGCATCCTAGTGGCTGCTCTATGGGCATCCCAATGGGTGCCCCAATGGGAACCCCAATGGCACCCCAGTGAGTACCTCAGTAGCACCCCATGGGCGCCCTACTGTCACCCCAATGGGAATCCCTACAACGGGCGTCCCAATGACACCCCAATGGTGCCCCAATGGACATCCCAATGGCACCCCAATGACACCCCACTGGGAATCCCAATGGGCATCCCATTGGGGACCCCAATTGATCATACCCCAAAGGCACCCCAATGGCACCCCAATGGCACCCAATGGTACCCCAATTGATTATACCCCAGTGGCACCCAATGGGAACCCCAATGGCACCCCTGAGGGCACCCCAAAGACACCCCAGAGGGTATCCCAATGGCACCCCAATGGGAATCCCAATGGCACCCCAATCGATGATACCCCAGTAGCACCCCAAGGGTACCCCAGTGGCATCCCAATAGGGACCCCAATAGCACCCAGTAGCACCCCAATAGCACCCTAGTGGGCACCCCAAAGACACCCCAGAGGGTATCCCAAGGGCACCCCAATGGGAACCCCAATGGCACCCCTGAGGGCACCCCAATGGCACCCCAATGGGAATCCCAATGGCACCCAATGACAGCCAATGGCACCTCAATGACACCCCAATGGCACCCCAATGGGAATCCCAATGGGTGCCCCAAAGGGAATGCCAGTGGGAATCCCATGGGGCGCCCCAATGGACATCCCAATGCCACCCCAATGGGCACCCAATGGGCGACCCAAAGACACCCCAGAGGGTATCCCAATGCCACCCCAATGGGATCCCAATGGCACCCCAATGGGCACCACAGTGGGCACCCAATGGCACCCCTATGGCACCCCAATCGATTATACCCCAATGGCACCCCAATGGAAATCCCAATGGGTGCCCCAAAGGGAATGCCAGTGGGAATCCCATGGGGCACCCCAATGGCACCCCAATGGCACCCCAATGGGCACCCAATGGGCACCCAATGGGCGACCCAAAGACACCCCAGAGGGTATCCCAATGCCACCCCAATGGGATCCCAATGGCACCCCAATAGCACCCAGTGGGCATCCTAGTGGCTGCTCTATGGGCATCCCAATGGGTGCCCCAATGGGAACCCCAATGGCACCCCAGTGAGTACCTCAGTAGCACCCCATGGGCGCCCTACTGTCACCCCAATGGGAATCCCTACAACGGGCGTCCCAATGACACCCCAATGGTGCCCCAATGGACATCCCAATGGCACCCCAATGACACCCCACTGGGAATCCCAATGGGCATCCCATTGGGGACCCCAATTGATCATACCCCAAAGGCACCCCAATGGCACCCCAATGGCACCCAATGGTACCCCAATTGATTATACCCCAGTGGCACCCAATGGGAACCCCAATGGCACCCCTGAGGGCACCCCAAAGACACCCCAGAGGGTATCCCAATGGCACCCCAATGGGAATCCCAATGGCACCCCAATCGATGATACCCCAGTAGCACCCCAAGGGTACCCCAGTGGCATCCCAATAGGGACCCCAATAGCACCCAGTAGCACCCCAATAGCACCCTAGTGGGCACCCCAAAGACACCCCAGAGGGTATCCCAAGGGCACCCCAATGGGAACCCCAATGGCACCCCTGAGGGCACCCCAATGGCACCCCAATGGGAATCCCAATGGCACCCAATGACAGCCAATGGCACCTCAATGACACCCCAATGGGAATCCCAATGGGTGCCCCAAAGGGAATGCCAGTGGGAATCCCATGGGGCGCCCCAATGGACATCCCAATGGCACCCCAATGGGCACCCAATGGGCGACCCAAAGACACCCCAGAGGGTATCCCAATGCCACCCCAATGGGATCCCAATGGCACCCCAATGGGCACCACAGTGGGCACCCAATGGCACCCCTATGGCACCCCAATCGATTATACCCCAATGGCACCCCAATGGAAATCCCAATGGGTGCCCCAAAGGGAATGCCAGTGGGAATCCCATGGGGCACCCCAATGGACATCTCAATGCCACCCTAATGGGAATCCCAATGGCACCCCAGTGGGCATCCTAGTGGTACCTCTATGGGCATCCCAATGGGTGCCCCAATGGGAACCCCAAAAGCATCTGTGTGGCACCCCAATGATACACCTGTGGGAATCCCAATGGCACCCCAATGGATGATACCCCAATGGCACCCCAATGGCAATCCCAGTAGCACCCCAAGGGTACCCCAGTGGCATCCCAATAGGGACCCCAATAGCACCCAGTAGCACCCCAATAGCACCCTAGTGGGCACCACAAAGACACCCCAGAGGGTACCCCAATGGGAATCCCAATGGGTGCCCCAAAGGGAATGCCAGTGGGAATCCCATGGGGCACCCAAATGGACATCCCAATGGCACCCAATGGCACCCCAATCCATTATACCCCAGTGGCACCCAATGGGAACCCCAATGGCACCACAGTGGAAATCCCAATGGCACCCCAATCGATGATACCCCAGTGGCACCCCAAGGGAACCCCAGTGGCATCCCAAAAACACCCCAATGGGCACCCAATGACACCCCAATGGCACCCCAATGGGAGCCCCAAAGGGAATGCCAGTGGGAATCCCATGGGGCACCCCAATGGACATCTCAATGGCACCCCAATGGACATCCCAATGGGCACCCAATGGGCACCCCAGTGGGCACCCCAGAGACACCCCAGAGGGCACCCCAATGGCACCCCAATCGATGACACCCCAATGGCACCCCAATTGATTATACCCCAGTGGCACCCAATGGGAACCCCAATGGCACCCCTGAGGGCACCCCAATGGTGCCCCAGTGGAAATCCCAATGGCACCCCAATGGCAATCCCAGGGGCACCCCAAGGGTACCCCAGTGGCATCCCAATAGGGACCCCAATAGCACCCAGTAAAACCCCAATAGCACCCCAGTGGGCACCACAAAGACACCCCAGAGGGTACACCAATGGCACCCCAAAGGGCACCCCAATGGGAATCCCGGTGGCACCCAATAGGCACCCCAAGGGCTGCCCCTATGGGAACCCCAAGAGCACCCCAAGAGCACCCCAATGGCACCCTGGTTGGAATCCTGCTGGGCATCTCAATGGGAACCCCAATGGGAACCCCAGTGACACCCCAATGGCACCCCAATAGCACCCCAATGGGCACCCAATGGCCATCCTAATGGCATCCCAAAGGCACCCCAATGGCACCCCGATCAATTATACCCCAATGGCACCCCAATGGGGACCCCAATTGATCATACCCCAGTGACACCCCAATGGCACCCCAATGGACATCCCAATGGGTGCCCCAAAGGGAATGCCAGTGGGAATCCCATGGGGCACCCCAATGGACATCCCAATGGCACCCCAATGGGCACCCAATGTCACCCCTATCCATTATACCCCAATGGCACCCAATGTGAACCCCAATGGCACCCCTGAGGGCACCCCAATGGCACCACAGAGGGAATCCCAATGGCACCCCAATGGATGATACCCCAGTGGCACCCCAATGGCAATCCCAGTAGCACCCCAAGGGTACCCCAGTTGAAATCCCAATGGCACCCCAATGGCAATCCCAGTAGCACCCCAAGGGTACCCCAGTGGCATCCCAATAGGGACCCCAATAGCACCCAGTAGCACCCCAATAGCACCCCAGTGGGCACCACAAAGACACCCCAGAGGGTATCCCAAGGGCACCCCAATGGGAATCCCATGGGGCACCCCAATAGGCACCCCAAGGGCTGCCCCCATGGGAACCCCAAAAGCACCCCAAGGGCACCCCAATGGCACCCTGGTTGGAATCCTGCTGGGCATCTCAATGGGAACCACAATGGGAACCCCAGTGACACCCCAATGGCACCCCAATGGGCACCCAATGGCCATCCTAATGGCATCCCAGTGACACCCCAATGGCAGCCCAATGGAAATCCCAATGGGTGCCCCAAAGGGAATGCCAGTGGGAATCCCATGGGGCACACCAATGGGCACCCAATGGCACCCCAATGGGCACCCAATGTCACCCCTATCCATTATACCCCAATGGCACCCAATGGGAACCCCAATGGCACCCCAGTGGGCACCCCAAAGACACCCCAGAGGGTATCCCAATGGCAGCCCAATGGGAACACCAATGGCACCCAATGACAGCCAATGGCACCTCAATGACACCCCAATGGCAGCCCAACGGAAATCCCAATGGGTGCCCCAAAGGGAATGCCAGTGGGAATCCCATGGGGCACCCCAATGGACATCCCAATGGCACCCCAATGGGCACCCAATGGGCACCCAATGGCACCCCAATGGCACCCCAATGGATGATACCCCAGTGGCACCCCAATGGCAATCCCAGTAGCACCCCAAGGGTACCCCAGTGGCATCCCAATAGGGACCCCAATAGCACCCAGTAGCACCCCAATAGCACCCCAGTGGGCACCTCAAAGACACCCCAGAGGGTATCCCAATGGCACCCCAATGGGAATCCCAATGGCACCCCAATAGCACCCAGTGGGCATCCTAGTGACACCTCTATGGGCATCCCAATGGGTGCCCCAATGGGAACCCCAGTGGCACCCAGTGAGTGCCTCAGTAGCACCCCATGGGCGCCCTACTGTCACCCCAATGGGAATCCCTACAATGGGCGTCCCAATGGCACCCCAGTGGCGCCCCAATGGGAATCCCAATGGCACCCCAGTGGGGACCCCAATTGATCATACCCCAAAGGCACCCCAATGGCACCCGAATGGGACCAGAGTGGGAATCCCAATGGCACCCAATGACAGCCAATGGCACCTCAATGACACCCCAATGGCACCCCAACGGAAATCCCAATGGGTGCCCCAAAGGGAATGCCAGTGGGAATCCCATGGGGCACCCCAATGGACATCCCAATGCCACCCCAATGGGCACCCAATGGGCACCCCAGTGGGCACCCCAGAGACACCCCGGAGGGCACCCCAATGGGCACCCAATGGGATCCCAATGGCACCCCAATGGATGATACCCCAGTGGCACCCCAATGGCAATCCCAGTAGCACCCCAAGGGTACCCCAGTGGCATCCCAATAGGGACCCCAATAACACCCAGTAGCACCCCAATAGCACCCCAGTGGGCACCACAAAGACACCGCAGAGGGTATCCCAAGGGCACCCCAATGGGAACCCCAATGGCACCCCTGAGGGCACCCCAATGGCACCCCAATGGGAATCCCAATGGCACCCAATGACAGCCAATGGCACCTCAATGACACCCCAATGGCACCCCAATGGGAATCCCAATGGGTGCCCCAAAGGGAATGCCAGTGGGAATCCCATGGGGCGCCCCAATGGACATCCCAATGCCACCCCAATGGGCACCCAATGGGCGACCCAAAGACACCCCAGAGGGTATCCCAATGCCACCCCAATGGGATCCCAATGGCACCCCAATGGGCACCACAGTGGGCACCCAATGGCACCCCTATGGCACCCCAATCGATTATACCCCAATGGCACCCCAATGGAAATCCCAATGGGTGCCCCAAAGGGAATGCCAGTGGGAATCCCATGGGGCACCCCAATGGACATCTCAATGCCACCCTAATGGGAATCCCAATGGCACCCCAGTGGGCATCCTAGTGGTACCTCTATGGGCATCCCAATGGGTGCCCCAATGGGAACCCCAAAAGCATCTGTGTGGCACCCCAATGATACACCTGTGGGAATCCCAATGGCACCCCAATGGATGATACCCCAATGGCACCCCAATGGCAATCCCAGTAGCACCCCAAGGGTACCCCAGTGGCATCCCAATAGGGACCCCAATAGCACCCAGTAGCACCCCAATAGCACCCTAGTGGGCACCACAAAGACACCCCAGAGGGTACCCCAATGGGAATCCCAATGGGTGCCCCAAAGGGAATGCCAGTGGGAATCCCATGGGGCACCCAAATGGACATCCCAATGGCACCCAATGGCACCCCAATCCATTATACCCCAGTGGCACCCAATGGGAACCCCAATGGCACCACAGTGGAAATCCCAATGGCACCCCAATCGATGATACCCCAGTGGCACCCCAAGGGAACCCCAGTGGCATCCCAAAAACACCCCAATGGGCACCCAATGACACCCCAATGGCACCCCAATGGGAGCCCCAAAGGGAATGCCAGTGGGAATCCCATGGGGCACCCCAATGGACATCTCAATGGCACCCCAATGGACATCCCAATGGGCACCCAATGGGCACCCCAGTGGGCACCCCAGAGACACCCCAGAGGGCACCCCAATGGCACCCCAATCGATGACACCCCAATGGCACCCCAATTGATTATACCCCAGTGGCACCCAATGGGAACCCCAATGGCACCCCTGAGGGCACCCCAATGGTGCCCCAGTGGAAATCCCAATGGCACCCCAATGGCAATCCCAGGGGCACCCCAAGGGTACCCCAGTGGCATCCCAATAGGGACCCCAATAGCACCCAGTAAAACCCCAATAGCACCCCAGTGGGCACCACAAAGACACCCCAGAGGGTACACCAATGGCACCCCAAAGGGCACCCCAATGGGAATCCCGGTGGCACCCAATAGGCACCCCAAGGGCTGCCCCTATGGGAACCCCAAGAGCACCCCAAGAGCACCCCAATGGCACCCTGGTTGGAATCCTGCTGGGCATCTCAATGGGAACCCCAATGGGAACCCCAGTGACACCCCAATGGCACCCCAATAGCACCCCAATGGGCACCCAATGGCCATCCTAATGGCATCCCAAAGGCACCCCAATGGCACCCCGATCAATTATACCCCAATGGCACCCCAATGGGGACCCCAATTGATCATACCCCAGTGACACCCCAATGGCACCCCAATGGACATCCCAATGGGTGCCCCAAAGGGAATGCCAGTGGGAATCCCATGGGGCACCCCAATGGACATCCCAATGGCACCCCAATGGGCACCCAATGTCACCCCTATCCATTATACCCCAATGGCACCCAATGTGAACCCCAATGGCACCCCTGAGGGCACCCCAATGGCACCACAGAGGGAATCCCAATGGCACCCCCAATGGATGATACCCCAGTGGCACCCCAATGGCAATCCCAGTAGCACCCCAAGGGTACCCCAGTTGAAATCCCAATGGCACCCCAATGGCAATCCCAGTAGCACCCCAAGGGTACCCCAGTGGCATCCCAATAGGGACCCCAATAGCACCCAGTAGCACCCCAATAGCACCCCAGTGGGCACCACAAAGACACCCCAGAGGGTATCCCAAGGGCACCCCAATGGGAATCCCATGGGGCACCCCAATAGGCACCCCAAGGGCTGCCCCCATGGGAACCCCAAAAGCACCCCAAGGGCACCCCAATGGCACCCTGGTTGGAATCCTGCTGGGCATCTCAATGGGAACCACAATGGGAACCCCAGTGACACCCCAATGGCACCCCAATGGGCACCCAATGGCCATCCTAATGGCATCCCAGTGACACCCCAATGGCAGCCCAATGGAAATCCCAATGGGTGCCCCAAAGGGAATGCCAGTGGGAATCCCATGGGGCACACCAATGGGCACCCAATGGCACCCCAATGGGCACCCAATGTCACCCCTATCCATTATACCCCAATGGCACCCAATGGGAACCCCAATGGCACCCCAGTGGGCACCCCAAAGACACCCCAGAGGGTATCCCAATGGCAGCCCAATGGGAACACCAATGGCACCCAATGACAGCCAATGGCACCTCAATGACACCCCAATGGCAGCCCAACGGAAATCCCAATGGGTGCCCCAAAGGGAATGCCAGTGGGAATCCCATGGGGCACCCCAATGGACATCCCAATGGCACCCCAATGGGCACCCAATGGGCACCCAATGGCACCCCAATGGCACCCCAATGGATGATACCCCAGTGGCACCCCAATGGCAATCCCAGTAGCACCCCAAGGGTACCCCAGTGGCATCCCAATAGGGACCCCAATAGCACCCAGTAGCACCCCAATAGCACCCCAGTGGGCACCTCAAAGACACCCCAGAGGGTATCCCAATGGCACCCCAATGGGAATCCCAATGGCACCCCAATAGCACCCAGTGGGCATCCTAGTGACACCTCTATGGGCATCCCAATGGGTGCCCCAATGGGAACCCCAGTGGCACCCAGTGAGTGCCTCAGTAGCACCCCATGGGCGCCCTACTGTCACCCCAATGGGAATCCCTACAATGGGCGTCCCAATGGCACCCCAGTGGCGCCCCAATGGGAATCCCAATGGCACCCCAGTGGGGACCCCAATTGATCATACCCCAAAGGCACCCCAATGGCACCCGAATGGGACCAGAGTGGGAATCCCAATGGCACCCAATGACAGCCAATGGCACCTCAATGACACCCCAATGGCACCCCAACGGAAATCCCAATGGGTGCCCCAAAGGGAATGCCAGTGGGAATCCCATGGGGCACCCCAATGGACATCCCAATGCCACCCCAATGGGCACCCAATGGGCACCCCAGTGGGCACCCCAGAGACACCCCGGAGGGCACCCCAATGGGCACCCAATGGGATCCCAATGGCACCCCAATGGATGATACCCCAGTGGCACCCCAATGGCAATCCCAGTAGCACCCCAAGGGTACCCCAGTGGCATCCCAATAGGGACCCCAATAACACCCAGTAGCACCCCAATAGCACCCCAGTGGGCACCACAAAGACACCGCAGAGGGTATCCCAAGGGCACCCCAATGGGAACCCCAATGGCACCCCTGAGGGCACCCCAATGGCACCCCAATGGGAATCCCAATGGCACCCAATGACAGCCAATGGCACCTCAATGACACCCCAATGGCACCCCAATGGGAATCCCAATGGCACCCCAGTGGGCATCCTAGTGGCTGCTCTATGGGCATCCCAATGGGTGCCCCAATGGGAACCCCAATGGCACCCAATGAGTACCTCAGTAGCACCCCATGGGCGCCCTACTGTCACCCCAATGGGAATCCCTACAACGGATGTCCTAATGGCACCCCAATGGCAATCCCAATAGGCACCCCATTGGGGACCCCAATTGATCATACCCCAAAGGCACCCCAATGGACATCCCAATGACACCCCAATGGCACCCAATGGTACCCCAATTGATTATACCCCAGTGGCACCCAATGGGAACCCCAGTGGCACCCCAGTGGAAATCCCAATGGCACCCCAACGGAAATCCCAGTGGCACCCCAATCGATGACACCCCAATGGCACCCCAATGGCAATCCCAGTAGCACCCCAAGGGTACCCCAGTGGCATCCCAATAGGGACCCCAATAACACCCAGTAGCACCCCAATAGCACCCTAGCGGGCACCGCAAAGACACCCCAGAGGGTATCCCAAGGGCACCCCAATGGGAACCCCAATGGCACCCCTGAGGGCACCCCAATGGCACCCCAATGGGAATCCCAATGGCACCCAATGACAGCCAATGGCACCTCAATGACACCCCAATGGCACCCCAATGGGAATCCCAATGGCACCCCAAAGACACCCCGGAGGGCACCCCAATGGCACCCCTATGGCACCCCAATCGATTATACCCCAATGGCACCCCAATAGAAATCCCAATGGGTGCCCCAATGGGAATGCCATGGGGCACTCCAATGGGGAACCCCAATGGCACCCCAGGGAGTACCCCAATATCACCCAATGGCACCCAATGGCACCCCTATGGGAATCCCAATGGCACCCTATGGCAATGCTGCATCCATGCACTGCTGCATCCATGCAACACCCCACCTATGCATGCAATGCTCCACCCATGCAACATTTCATCCCTGCAGCGCTGCATGCACACAACACTGCATCCATGCAACGCCCTAACCATGCAACAGTGCATCCATGCAATGCTCCACCCATGCAACTCACCCGTGCAACTCTCAACCAATGCACCCCCCACCCATGCAACCCTCACCCTTCCAACCCCCCACCCATGCAACCCCCACCTATGCAACCCCCCCATCCACGCAACCCCCCACCCACGCAATCCCCCACCCATGCAACTCTCAACCCACGCAACCCCCCACCCATGCAACCCCCGACCTATGCAACTCCCCCCATGCAACCGCCACCCATGCAACCCTCATGCATGCAACACAACCCTCACCCATGCAAACCTTCATGCAACCCCCACCCATGCAACCCCCCACCCATGCAACCCCCACCCATGCAACCCCCCACCCATGCAACCCCCACCCATGCAACCCCCCCATCCATGCAACCCCCCACCCATGCAACTCCCCACCACTGCAACGCCCCACCCATGCAGCCCCCCACCCATGCAACCTTCCACCCCTGCAACCCCCCACCAATACAACCCCTCACCCATGCAACCCCCCACCCATGCAATTCCCACCCATGCATCTCTCAACCCACGCAACCCCCCACCCATGCAATTCCTGACCCATGCAACCCCCACCCATGCACCCCCCCCCCCCAGCTCCCCCCCCCCCCCATCCCAGCCCTGCTGCGCTGACCCTCGTGCCCTGCAGTGCAGGATGGAGTGCAGGGAGGTGGCAGCAGCGACGCTGTACGACGTGCTGCACGACTCCGAGTACCGCAGCAGCTGGGACAGCAACGTCATCGAGAGCTTCGACATCGGCCGCCTGACCGCCAACGCTGACGTGGGCTACTATGCGTGTGAGGGGCAGGGGGACGGGGGGGGCGAAGGGGTGCTGATGGGTTGTAATGGGAGTCTTATGGGTGATACTGGGTGCCTATGGGTCCTAATGGGTGCCAATGGGTCGTAATGGGAGTCTTATGGATCCTAATGGGTGTCCTATGGGTGATACTGGGTGCTATGGGTGATACTGGGTGTCCTATGGGTGATACTGGGTGCCTATGGGTCCTAATGGGTGCCAATGGGTCGTAATGGGAGTCTTATGGGTGATACTGGGTGCCTATGGGTGATACTGGGTGTCTATGGGTGATACTGGGTGCCCTATGGGTACTAAAGGGTGCCCTGTGGGTCATACTGGGTGCCCTATGGGTCCTAATGGGTGCCCTGTGGGTCATACAGGGTGTCTATGGGTCTTAATGGGAGTCTTATGGATCCTAATGGGTGTCCTATGGATCCTAGTGGGTGTCCTGTGGGTGATACTGGGTGTCCTATGGGTCATACTGGGTGCTATGGGTGATACTGGGTGCTATGGGTGATACTGGGTGCCTATGGGTCATACTGGGTGTCAATGGGTGATACTGGGTGTCCTATGGGTGATACTGGGTGCTATGGGTCATACTGGGTGCCCTATGGGTCATACTGGGTGCCCTATGGGTCATACTGGGTGTCAATGGGTGATACTGGGTGCCCTATGGGTCATACTGGGTGCCCTATGGGTCCTAATGGGTGCCTATGGGTGATAACGGGTGCTATGGGTGATACTGGGTGCCTATGGGTGATACTGGGTGTCTATGGGTGATACTGGGTGTCCTATGGGTCCTAATGGGTGCCTATGGGTCTTAATGGGAGTCTTATGGATCCTAGTGGGTGTCCTGTGGGTGATACTGGGTGTCCTATGGGTGATACTGGGAGCCCTATGGGTCATACTGGGTGTCCTATGGGTGATACTGGGTGTCCTATGGGTGATACTGGGTGCCCTATGGGTGATACTGGGTGCCAATGGGTGATACTGGGTGTTCCATGGGTTCTAATGGGTACCTATGGGTCTTAATGGGAGTCTTATAGATCCTAATGGGTGTCCTATGGGTGATACTGGGTGTCCTATGGGTGATACTGGGTGTCTATGGGTGATACTGGGTGCCCTGTGGGTCATACTGGGTGCCTATGGGTGATCCTGGGTGCCTATGGATGATACTGGGTGTCCTATGGGTGATACTGGGAGCCCTATGGGTCATACTGGGTGTCCTATGGGTGATACTGGGTGTCCTATGGGTGATACTGGGTGTCCTATGGGTCATACTGGGTGTCCTATGGGTGATACTGGGTGTCTATGGGTGATACTGGGTGCCTATGGGTGATACTGGGTGTCCTATGGGTCCTAATGGGTGCCTATGGGTGATACTGGGTGTCCTATGGGTCATACTGGGTGCCCTATGGGTGATACTGGGTGCCCTATGGGTGACTCTGGGTGCCTATGGGTGATACTGGGTGTCCTATGGGTCATACTGGGTGCCCTATGGGTGATACTGGGTGCCCTATGGGTGACTCTGGGTGCCTATGGGTGATACTGGGTGCCCTATGGGTCATACTGGGTGCCCTATGGGTGATACTGGGTGCCCTATGGGTGACTCTGGGTGCCTATGGGTGATACTGGGTGCCCTATGGGTGACTCTGGGTGCCTATGGGTGATACTGGGTGTCCTATGGGTCATACTGGGTGCCCTATGGGTGATACTGGGTGCCCTATGGGTGACTCTGGGTGCCTATGGGTGATACTGGGTGTCCTATGGGTCATACTGGGTGCCCTATGGGTGATACTGGGTGCCCTATGGGTGACTCTGGGTGCCTATGGGTGATACTGGGTGCCCTATGGGTCATACTGGGTGTCCTGTGGGTCCTCATGGGTGCCTATGGGTCTTAATGGGAGTCTTATGGATCCTAACGGGTGTCCTCTGGGTGATACTGGGTGCTATGGGTGATACTGGGTGTCCTCTGGGTGATACTGGGTGCCCTATGGGTCATACTGGGTGTCCTATGGGTCATACTGGGTGCCCTATGGGTCATACTGGGTGCTATGGGTGATACTGGGTGCCAATGGGTGATATTGGGTGCCCTATGGGTGATACTGGGTGCCCTATGCGTCCTAATGGGTGCCTATGGGTGATACTGGGTGCCTATGGGTCCTAATGGGTGCCTATGGGTGATACTGGGTGTCCTATGGGTCATACTGGGTGCCTATGGGTGTTAACGGGTGCTATGGGTGATACTGGGTGTCCTATGGTTGATACTGGGTGCCCTATGGGTCATACTGGGTGCCTATGGGTCATAATGGGAGTCTTAAGGGTGATACTGGGTGCCCTATGGGCCATACTGGGTGCTATGGGCCATACTGGGTGCTATGGGTCATACTGGGTGTCCTGTGGGTCACACTGGGTGTCCTATGGGTTATATGGGGTGCCCTATAGGTTATATGGGGTGCCCTATGGGGTTATATGAGGTGCCCTATGGGTTATATGGGCTGCCCTATGCGTTATATGGGGTGCCCAATAGGGTCACACTGGGTGCCCTATAAGTTATATGGGGTGCCCTATGGGGTTATATGGGGTGCCCTATGGGTTATATGGGGTACCGTATGGGGTCATACTGGGTGCCTATGGGTTATATGGGGTGCCCTATGGATTATATGGGGTGCTCTATGGGGTCACACTGGGTGCCTATGGGTTATATGGGGTGCCCTATAGGTCATACTGGGCGCCCTATGGGGTCACACTGGGTGCCTATGGGGTTATACTGGGCGTGCCCTATGGGTTATATGGGGTGCCCTATGGGCTCACACTGGGTGCCTATGGGTTATATGGGGTGCTCTATGGGGTCACACTGGGTGCTTATGGGGTTATATGGGGTGCCCTAAAGGTTATGTGGGGTGCCCTATGGGTTATATGGGGTTATATGGGGTGCCCTATGGGTTATATGGGGTGCCCTATAGGTTATATGGGGTTATATGGGGTGCCCTATGGGGTCACACTGGGTGCCTATGGTTATATGGGGTGCCCTATGGGGTCACACTGGGTGCCTATGGTTTGTATGGGGTGCTCTATGGGGTCACACTGGGTGCTTATGCGGTTATATGGGGTTATATGGGGTGCCCTATGGTTATATGGGGTTATATGGAGTGCCCTATGGGTTATATGGGGTGCCCTATGGGGTCACACTGGGTGCCTATGGGTTATATGGGGTGCCCTATAGGTTATATGGGGTGCCCTATGGATTATATGGGGTGCCCTATGGATTATATAGGGTTATATGGGGTGTCGTATAGGTTATATGGGGTGCCCTATGGGGTCACACTGGGTGCCTATGAGTTATATGGGGTGCCCTATAGGTTATATGGGGTGCCCTATGGGTTATATGGGGTGCCCTATAGGTTATATGGGGTGCCCCATGGGTTATATGGGGTTATATGGGGTGCCCTATAGGTTATATGGGGTTATATGGGGTTATATGGGGTGCCCTATGGGGTCACACTGGGTGTCCTATAGGTTATATGGGGCGCCCTATAGGTTATATGGGGTTATATGGGGTGCCCTATGGGTTATATGGGGTGCCCTATAGGTTATATGGGGTTATATGCGGTGCCCTATAGGTTATATGGGGTGCCCTATGGGTTATATGGGGTGCTCTATGGGGTCACATTGGGTGCCCTATGGGTTATATGGGGTGCCCTATGGGGTCACACTGGGTGCCTATGGTTTATATGGGGTGCTCTATGGGGTCACAGTCTGTGCCCTACGGGTAATACGGGGTGTCCTATGGGTTATATGGGGTGATCTATGGGTTATATGGGGCCCGCTGTGGGTTATATGTGGTGCCCAGTGGGTTATATGGGGTGCTCTATGGGGTCACACTGGGTGCCTATGGGTTATATGTGGTGCCCTATGGGTTATATGGGGTGCCCTATGGTTATATGGGGTGCCCTATGGTTATATGGGGTTATATGGGGTGCCCTATAGGTTATATGGGGTGCCCTATGGGTTATATGGGGTTATATGGGGTGCCCTATAGGTTATATGGGGTGCCCTATGGGGTCACACTGGGTGCCCTATAGGCTGTATGTGGTGCCCTATGGGTTATATGGGGTGCCCTATGGTTATATGGGGTTATATGGGGTGCCCTATTGGTAATATGGGGTGCCCTATAGGTTACATGGGGTGCCCTATAGGTTATATGGGGTTATATGGGGTGCCCTATTGGTTATATGGGGTGCCCTATGGGGTCACACTGGGTGCCCTATAGGTTATATGGGGTGCCCTATAGGTTATATGGGGTTATATGCGGTGCCCTATAGGTTATATGGGGTGCCCCATGGGTTATATGGGGTGCCCTATGGGGTCACACTGGGTGCCTATGGGTTATATGGGGTGCCCTATAGGTTATATGGGGTTATATGGGGTTATATGGGGTGCCCTATGGGTCACACTGGGTGCCCTATGGGTTATATGGGGTGCTCTATGGGTTATATGGGGTGCCCTATAGGTTATATGGGGTGCCCTATGGGTTACATGGGGTGCCTATGGGTTCTATGAGTTATGTGGGGTGCTTTATGGGGTCACACTGGGTTCCTGTGGGTTATATGGGGTGCCCCATGGGTTATATGGGGTGCTCTATGGGGTCACACTGGGTGCCCTATGGTTATATGGGGTGCCCTATAGGTTATATGTGGTGCCCCTATGGTTATATGGGGTGCCCTATGGTTATATGGGGTGCCCTATGGCTCACACATCACGCACCCCATCCGCCCCCCCTGGGTGCCCTGTGCTCCCTACTGGGTGCTCTCTGCGCCCCCCCCTGCCCCACATTCTGCCCCATAGGCTCCCGCCGGTTCCCCCCCCGTCCCCCCCCGCCCCATAGCGCCGTGCCTGCGGCCCTGACCCCAAACCCCCCCCAGGGAAATGCCCCAAACCGCTGAAGAACCGCGACGTGGTGACACTGCGCTCATGGCTGCACCTGGGGGACGACTTCATCATCATCAACTACTCCGTCAAACACCCTGTGAGCTGGGGGGCGGATATGGGGCGGATATGGGGCGGATATGGGGCGGATATGGGGTGGATATGGGGCGGATATGGGGTGGATATGGGGTGGATATGGGGTGGATATGGGGTGGATATGGGGTGGATATGGGGTGGATATGGGGCGGATATGGGGTGGATATGGGGCGGATATGGGGCGGATATGGGGTGGATATGGGGTGGATATGGGGTGGATATGGGGCGGATATGGGGTGGATATGGGGCGGATATGGGGTGGATATGGGGTGGATATGGGGCGGATATGGGGTGGATATGGGGCGGATATGGGGTGGATATGGGGCGGATATGGGGCGGATATGGGGTGGATATGGGGTGGATATGGGGTGGATATGGGGCGGATATGGGGTGGATATGGGGCGGATATGGGGTGGATATGGGGCGGATATGGGGCGGATATGGGGTGGATATGGGGTGGATATGGGGCGGATATGGGGCGGATATGGGGCGGATATGGGGTGGATATGGGGTGGATATGGGGTGGATATGGGGTGGATATGGGGCGGATATGGGGTGGATATGGGGCGGATATGGGGTGGATATGGGGCGGATATGGGGCGGATATGGGGAGGATATGGGGTGGATATGGGGCGGATATGGGGTGGATATGGGGTGGATATGGGGAGGCTGGGGGGTGGATATGGGGTGGATATGGGGTGGATATGGGGTGGATATGGGGCGGATATGGGGCGGATATGGGGCGGATATGGGGCGGATATGGGGTGGATATGGGGTGGATATGGGGTGGATATGGGGCGGATATGGGGTGGATATGGGGCGGATATGGGGTGGATATGGGGCGGATATGGGGTGGATATGGGGTGGATATGGGGCGGATATGGGGCGGATATGGGGCGGATATGGGGTGGATATGGGGTGGATATGGGGTGGATATGGGGTGGATATGGGGCGGATATGGGGTGGATATGGGGCGGATATGGGGTGGATATGGGGCGGATATGGGGCGGATATGGGGTGGATATGGGGTGGATATGGGGCGGATATGGGGTGGATATGGGGTGGATATGGGGAGGCTGGGGGGTGGATATGGGGTGGATATGGGGTGGATATGGGGCGGATATGGGGCGGATATGGGGCGGATATGGGGCGGATATGGGGTGGATATGGGGTGGATATGGGGCGGCTGTGGGGTGGATATGGGGCGGATATGGGCTGGATATGGGGCGGCTGTGGGGTGGATGTGGGGTGGATATGGGGTGGATATGGGGTGGATATGGGGCGGATATGGGGTGGATATGGGGTGGATATGGGGTGGATATGGGGTGGATATGGGGCGGATATGGGGGGGATATGGGGGGGATATGGGGTGGATGTGGGGTGGATATGGGGAGGATATGGGGTGGATGTGGGGTGGATATGGGGTGGATATGGGGCGGATGTGGGGTGGATGTGGGGTGGATATGGGGCGGATATGGGGTGGATATGGGGCGGATATGGGGCGGATATGGGGCGGATATGGGGTGGATATGGGGAGGATATGGGGCGGATATGGGGCGGATATGGGGTGGATATGGGGTGGATATGGGGAGGATATGGGGCGGATATGGGGTGGATATGGGGAGGATATGGGGTGGATATGGGGAGGATATGGGGTGGATATGGGGAGGATATGGGGCGGATATGGGGTGGATATGGGGCGGATATGGGGCGGATATGGGGCGGATGTGGGGCGGATGTGGGGTGGATGTGGGGTGGATGTGGGGTGGATGTCGGGTGGATGTGGGGTGGATGTGGGGTGGATATGGGGTGGATATGGGGCGGATATGGGGCGGATATGGGGTGGATATGGGGAGGATATGGGGCGGATATGGGGTGGATATGGGGAGGATATGGGGCGGATATGGGGCGGATATGGGGTGGATGTGGGGGTGGATATGGGGCGGATATGGGGTGGATGTGGGGTGGATATGGGGTGGATATGGGGTGGATATGGGGCGGATATGGGGTGGATATGGGGCGGATATGGGGCGGATATGGGGCGGCTGTGGGGCGGCTGTGGGGTGGCTGTGGGGCGGATATGGGGCGGATATGGGGTGGATATGGGGCGGATATGGGGTGGATATGGGGCGGATATGGGGCGGATATGGGGCGGATATGGGGCGGATATGGGGCGGATATGGGGCGGATATGGGGTGGATATGGGGCGGATATGGGGTGGATATGGGGTGGATATGGGGCGGATATGGGGCGGATATGGGGTGGATATGGGGCAGCTGTGGGGCGGCTGTGGGGCGGCTGTGAGGCGGATATGGGGTGGCTGTGGGGTGGCTATGGGGCGGCTGTGGGGCGGCTATGGGGCAGCTGCAGGGCAGCTAGGGAGCAGCTAGGGGGCAGCTAGGGGGCGGCTATGGGGCGGCTATGTCACAGCTATGGGGTGGCTATGTGGCAGCTGTGGGGTGGCTATGGGACGGCTATGGGGCGGCTATGTCACAGCTATGGGGCAGCTATGTGGCAGCTATGGGGCAGCTGTGGGGCAGCTATGGGGCGGCTATGGGGCAGCTATGGGGCGGCTATGGGGCAGCTATGGGGCAGCTATGGGGTGGCTATGTGGCAGCTATGGGGCGGCTATGGGGCGGCTATGTCACAGCTATGGGGCAGCTATGGGGCAGCTATGGGGCAGCTATGGGGCAGCTGTGGGGCGGCTATGGGTCAGGGCAGTGACGGCCCCATTGTGGCCCCACAGAGGTTCCCCCCCAGGAAGGACATGGTGAGGGCCGTGTCGCTGCGCACCGGGTATCTGGTGAGGGGAACCGGGGAGCGGAGCTGCAGCATCACCTACCTGGCACAGGTGGACCCCAAAGGTAACGGGGGGGATGGGGGTGATGGGGTGGGGTGGGATGGATGGGATTTGGGATGGGATGGGAATGGAGTGGATGGGGGTAATGGGGTGGGGTGGGAATGGGGTGGGATGGGATGGGATGGGATGGGATTTGGGATGGGATGGGAATGGAGTGGGATGGGATTTGGGATGGGATGGGATGGATGGGAATGGGGTGGGATGGATGGGGGTAATGGGGTGGGTTAGGGTTAGGGTTGGGATGGGATGGGGGAATGGAGCTGCAGCATCACCTACCTGGCACAGGTGGACCCCAAAGGTAACGGGGGGGATTGGGGTGATGGGATTTGGGATGGGGTGGGAATGGGGTGGGGTGGGGATGGGATGGATGGGGTGGGATGGGGTGGAGGTAATGGGATTTGGGATGGGATGGGGGTAATGGGATGGGATGGGATGGGAATGGGATGGGGGTAAAAGAATGGGGTGGGAATGGGATGGATGGGGGTAATGGGGTGGGGTGGGATGGGATGGGGTGGGATGGGAATGGGGTGGGATGGGATGGGATGGGGGTATAAGAATGGGATGGGATGGGATGGGATGGGATGGGATGGGATGGGGGTAAAAGAATGGGATGGGATGGGAGGGGATGGGATGCAATGGGGTGGGATGGGGTGGGGTGGGGTGGGGTGGGGATGGGATGGGATGGGATGGGATGGGATGGGATGGGATGGATGGGGGTAATGGGATTTGGGATGGGATGGGGGTAAAAGAATGGGATGGGATGGGATGGGGTGGATTGGAGCACTGGGATGGGATGGGGGTTAAAAGAATGGGGGTAATGGGGTGGGGGGGGATGAGGATGGGGATGGGATTGGGATGGGATGGAATGGGATTTGGGATGGGATTTGGGATGGGGTGGGGTGGGATGGGATGGATGGGGGTAATGGGGTGGATGGGATTTGGGATGGGATGGGGTGGGATGGGGGTAAAAGAATGGGGTGGGATGAGGGAACGGAGCTGCTGCATCACGTACCTGGTGCAGGTGGACTACAAAGGTAATGGGGCGAGTAATGGGGTGGGAGGGATTGGGATTGGGGATGGGGGATTGGGGTGGGGGTAATGGGGTGGGATGAGGGTAATGGGGTGGGAAGGGTATCGGGGGTGTGGTGGGGTGGGATGGGGGTAATGGGGTGAGTGGGGGTGAAAGAATGGGGTGGGATGGGAATGGATGGGTTTAATGGGGCAGGATGGGGTGGGATAGGATGAGAATGGGGTGGGGGTAATGGGGTGGGGTGGGATGAGGATGGGGATGGGGTGGGATGGGACGGGGATGGGGGAATGGAATGGGATGGGGTGGGATGGATGGGGGGTAATGGATTTGGGATGGTGATGGGATGGGATGGGATGGATGGGGTGGGGTGGGGGTAAAAGAATGGGATGGGATGGGATTTGGGATGGGATGGATGGGGGAATGGAGCTGCTGCGTCACCTACCTGGCACAGGTGGAGCCCAAAGGTAACGGGGGGGGGGGATTGGGGTGGGGGAAATGGGGTGATGGAATGGGGGGAGATGGGATGGGTTGGGGATGGGATGGGAGGGATGGGATGGGATGGGGATGGGATGGAGGGTGGGATGGGGTGGGATGGGATGGGATGGGATGGGATGGGATGGGATGGGATGGGATGGGTGGGATGGGATGGGATGGCGGTGGGATGGGGTGGGATGGGGGTGGGATGGGGTGGGATGGATGGGGGTAATGGGATTTGGGATGGGATGGGGGTAATGGATGGGGTGGGATGGGATGGGGTGGATTGGAGCAGTGGGATGGGATGGGGGTAAAAGAATGGGGGTAAAGGGGGTGGAGGGGGGATGAGCGATTGGGGATGGGACTTGGGATGGGATGGGATTTGGGACTGG